>NW_004798358.1:103697-189342 GCF_000002075.1 Aplysia californica
CAGAAAGCCCAGCGGAAACATCACAAGACAGTCACTGCAATGGAACCCACAGGGAGCACGAGGCAGGGGTAGGCCACGGGAAACATGAAGGAGAGGTGTGGAAAGGGACATGAGAGAGATGAAGCTCACTTGGAACGAGCTAGGAAGATAAATGGTAGGAGCTTGTATGTGACCTATACTTATACCCTGCCAGGGGTGAAAGGCACTGATGATGGGGGGATCTTTAACGTGCGTAACATGCACACGGGTCCTTCGAAATGTTTCGCCCTTGTCCGAGAAGGCTAGGTGTAGACCTTTCCTACCATACGATCAGGGGTGTGGCCGACAGACAGCAGAAGTAAGAAGGAGCCGAGGAGTAGCAGTAGAAAGGCTGCAGAAAGAGTCAGGAGCCCAGACGAGGGGGCAAAGGAGGTGAGGTGGAGGGGTCAGAAAGTGGAGATGAAAGCAGACGACAGAATATTGCAAGAGAGCAGGAAAGGATGTGAAAGGAGAACATTTTTAGAGATTAAAATTTTTCGTCGTTATCCGGATTCGAACCCAGGACCTATTGAATAAGAGGCGAACACCGTAACCTCTAGACCACGAGAGCCCACGTCCGTCCTCTGACTTGATACTCTTTAGTCTTTTAGTTTTAGTAAGAGTTTTACGATACTAGCAACATAATTAGATCAAAAAGTGCCGACGATTAGTAGAGTTGTGACAAAGTTACGTGCACAAAAAAGGACTATATATGTTCAACGGGAAAGAAGGAGCAAACCACACCAGAGCATCCACCAACCACCCACCTTCATATAATACTCTATACATTAAATTTCAATTACTTGGAAACTGTTCGTTTTGGGGTTTTTTTTCACCCCGATGTCACGAGAAGAAGAGACGGGTGTGGAGGAAGGAAGGGAAGAGAGTGAAAGCATCGTGCAAGTGCAAGGGATCTGTGTCCTTGGGAAAGGCACTTCACTTTGCACGACACGAACTTACCTCTCTTCACCAAGGAACGAATGGGTACCCAGCCACAGACGGCAAAGGTTCTTGTCACTGTGTCAAGTGTCAGTGTTTTAGTTTTAGCGCTCATTATAAAGTGGCAGCTTCCAATGTAGGCCTATTATTCCCAGGAAGTTGAGATTGTTTCCAAATGCGATCGGGTCTGCGGGGCAATAATAATACAGCTTGTAAAGCGCATCGACCTTGCTGTTGAGCGGGTATCGACGCAGTACAACGGCTATTTTTATGATGATGGAGATTATTTAAAAAAAAAAATTATGATGATTATTTAAGCTTGCCTCCAAGGAAACACACAGAAAAAATAAACAAAAACAAGCACATCTTCCAAGTGTTGAGAATATTTTAATCAATAGATAGCAACATCATGTGAAATTTCATGATAGAATAAAAAATAACAATACATTCCATCAACACCATAGAATTAATATGATTCTAACCTTCATGTGTATGTGTGTATCTATGATCTGTTTACAAAATCAAGGGTAGTGGGCGCGAGTTTCATGATCAAGCATTTATGTACAGCTAGATTTGCAAAATGTCCGTATCCCACAGATGAAACAAAGGCCCAACAAGTAGTTTAGTAACAATCATAAGACATTTTAAAAAGTACGAAGGTGAGAGAGAAAAGGAACAGGTCAGTAAGTACGTGTTAACTTTTTCCAGGATATTTAGTCTTTGTTTAATTACAGATATTATATAGGTACGCAGCAACGACAATAAGTTTGGTGCTAACGCTAACTTCGCCTCACTTTCCCAGTGTCTCCCTATTCCAGCGAGAAGAAAGAAAACGAGAACATGAGGGAAACAGAAGACAGGTGATATCATGAACAACCCTCTTCATAATCACTTTTTTTTTCTTTGTCGTTAACTGTAGTCAGGGATCACGTAAGTGAGCAGAATAGGATAAGCATAAGTGACTGTTATCGATCACACTTTTTGGAGCGTACAGACAGACAAAACATACATGCTATTCTAGTTCTAGCATTTATAAAAAATTGTTACTGCCATTGGCGAAACTCACAAAATAAGCCAGGTTTTTACAACCTTTTTTAAACACTAAGGGAGATGGGGTATTTGCTACGTTTTACAATTGATACTTTTATGCCATGGGTAGGTGTGCTATCATTAACGTTTCACTAGATCATGCAACACACAAAAACAGAATTTTGGGCTTATAGGGGGATTTCAAACATCAGTCACAAGTAAGACTTTGGGGACTCTGGAATGTCTTCAACACTAAGGGCAGGACAGACAAAGTGAACCCACTGTACGCTCCCTATACAATATGAACAGTAATAATACAGTCTAACGCTTACTAGAACTTGAACATCTCCTAATGACCCTAAAGACATTTAAAAACTACTGCAAAAACTAAATTTAAAGTAATTTTTGTAAGTGTTTTACGCCTCCCATTAACACAACTTATATCATTTGGAGACAGGCAGCTTTGATCCAGCCTATCAGGGCCACCCAACCAGGGCTGAGAGAGAAACAGCATACCAGAAGACTAATGGAGTAGATGCTAGACATAAAACTTCCCCACCCAATAATCAAACTCATGTTTTCTGCGTGGGACGGCCAAGAGCCTAACTGCTACATCACAGGCACCAGTATCACGCCTCTAATGACTCCAAAGTTATCAAAAAGCTACAGTAAAAAAAAAAAAGAGCACTTGAAAATACATTATAAGTGAAAACCATAGTTAGGGAGATACGACACAAATTTACACAAGCAGTGGTAACCTTTACACTTCCTTGAAATTGGAACCTTTTTCCTTTCTTTGCATTTACTGGCTCATGCTTCAACATTGAAATGAATGATGCAATACAATTGAAACAAACACATTGAGATAGAGAGTGATTACAAAAAAACCCTTGATAGCAAAGTTATTAATGTATGTGGGATACTATATGATATCTTATTTTTTGAAAATATCTGAGATGAAGTGAAATCCTCTGGTGGCTATGCATGCCACAAACACAACCCATGTCCAAAGGTTTCCGAGTATTAAGAAAATTGCAACACACTCCCTTCTGTGAAAAGAAATATAGTTGTGAATACAAACATTACATAGAAATATCAGTTCTGAAGGTGCATCTTGATGTTGTCTTATCTTTCCGCCAAAGTTTTGATCAAATACAGTAACCACAGAGAGAGAGAGAGAGCAATTTTAATGATCACGGTGCAAAGACAAAAATCTTTCTTGGTCAAAGTAGGACATACTGAAAAAATTCCACCCAGACATTTTTGCATATTCACTTCTTTGGGTCAGAAGTGTAAATGACAAAGCATCAGTTTAAGGAATTCTCAAAATTTTGTCCTCTAAATATTCCCGTCTATGCATTTTGACTATGATGATTGTGCATATATGCCAATGAATGATTTGTTCCACTTGACAGAGGTAGCCGCAGCGCACAAGGATAACAGTTGGGGAAAAAAAAGTATAAATGCCTTTCCTAATTACAAATCAGAGGAAAATAAGAGCCAAATATTGTTGTTACAAAATAAATGCAGCTGCCACATAACAGGTAAGGAGGAATTTATCAAAACTGCCCACTGTGACTCAGTCCAAAATGTCATTGGCAGTGAAGTATTCAAACCCCAACTAAAATGACTAACAAGTTGGAAAAAAACAAACTATATTTTTTTTTATACTCTCCACATGGGAACTGAATATGAACAATAATGCCATGCAGATCAATCTTCATCAAGTTCTCAAAAGTCAACAACACAGCAGGCACCATATTGTGCTCCAAGTGGACTGAGCTCAGAGAGAGAAAAGGAACAGCTATGGTCTGCAGGCACAACGTGGTCTGCAGGCTGGAAGACTCCGGTTTACACATCAGCGAGGCACACAGGAGGGGGCAGAGTGCACCCCGAGAAAAAAATATATAATTGTGAAGGCAGAGAAGTAGCTCAACAAACACCTCGTTGTTAGCTAAACTCACAAAACTATTCATCTCCTAAATCTATCATCAGGTTTTTAAAAAAATCTCAATCACTTAAAAATCATCAATGAATCTTTTCTGAAACCATATTCACCTCATAAGTTGCGCAGAACATTCAATTGTACAAATAAGAATGCCATTGAAAAAGTTGTAATGTGAAGATATTGAAAAATGATGTCTCACTTCTAAGAAAACCTTAACGGTGGTATAAAAGGGTGCACACTTCAGGAACAAAAATCTTTGTGAGGAACACAGGAAAACGGTACAGTTAACAAGCAACAAAGAGAGACACAGAGAGAGAAAGATCACTCTGAGAAAAGTATTGCTTGATCTGCTTCTTTTGCTTTCAAATGCAGCTCTTATTAGAACTGTTTAAAAAAAAAAAAAAGAAACATTGAATTGCATCTTTAAAAAATTATTAAGAAAACAACATATCCAAATTATAAATGTTTTTAAAATCAACAGAATCAATGAGTCAAAATGTTGCTGCTATCAACTGTTAAAGAAAATGCTGGTTTATGTCAATCACCTGTTGGTACATCAATGTTAGTACAACAATATTATCAATATTTGCCCTTTATTTTCATAACACAAAAAAAAAAAGCTCTTCACAATTACCGTGACCAATCATTCATCAAAACTTCATTATTGTATCTTTCTCTTGACAAAAGGGAGGGGGTCATAACATCACAAGGTGAGCCATGATGAGGAATGAGAGATTCTAGGAGCTTTATACAAAGGCAAGGGTCTAGCTAGCCAGCAGGTAGGAGGAGCAGAGGAGTGAGAAGGAACGTTACAGACAGGGCTGAAATAGCCCCAGGAAAGGGGCGAACAAACAATGGGGAGTAACTGTACATTCACCGTTCATGATGCAGGTAATAGATACACAAAATTTACATGAACATATACATACAGTATTGCACTTAGATAAAAATAATATTTCAATCTAATTGATAAATCAGGATAACAAACCAAAATGTGCATCAAACTTATCATAATGATATTATAGTAATTCCAAACAAAAAACACAAGCTCGAAACCACTTTGCAAGTAACATAATATAATCATATAAGCATTTCTTTTTTTCCATTTGTCCAATATGCGCCATCCCTCTACAAGGGCAGTATCACAGAAATTCTTCAGTGCCAGCTACACTGAGCAGAGCCTACATCACTTGACAGGCTACAAGACTACATGGCCAGAGACACTCTCAAAACCTATAACGGCACAGAAAGTATAACTACAGCATGCTGGCAGGCAGGCAGAAACATGTTTAAATTGATTGTAAATGGTATATGCCCCCATTGACGACACAAAGGTCATTTAACGGGAGGGCTGCTTTGAACCCACCTGTTGTAGCCAACTTGGGCTGCGAGAGATAGAGCATGCCAGTATGTAGACAGATTAAGATGCTCCATTTTAAAAAATGCCCCAAAAAACTTTCCCACTCAGTAAACAAACTCACGTCTTCTGAGTGCAACAGTGAAGAGTTTAAACATTATATCATAGATGTCAGTACGAATATGTCTACCAGAGTTACACTACCCACAATGCTGCAAACTAAGCAAAGTTCACACAAGAACAGCAAGAGACCAGAGAAGCAAAGGACTAATTTGTTCCATGCATGGCTCTGCCAGCACAACATGAAATTCTCACACTTTCAATATGCTGCATGCCACAGAATCTCAGGTGACTAACCTATAATACATGCAAATATTTCTCTGTTTAGACAACTCTTTCAAAAAGACTTTAGTCTGTTACCATGTCAAATGTACACACATCTTTCTACATATTCTTTACTTCATGCTTTACACAATATCCCATGCAAAAGTGAACTGGTATAAATCTGGATCACAAATAAAGCTTAGTTGAATAAAAATGCTTAAAACTCAGAGACACACAAAAACAGATGAACCACAGGAAGGAGAAAAGTGCGTGCAGCACCTCAAACATTTCTTAAATCCTCATCTTGAGAGTCACTGGACTAGAATACAAGAACTCTTGAGAGGAAAAAGGCAGATTCTCACCTTGAATAAAATAATTGAAGAGATGCGAATAATCTCTGCCAATCATAACATCACCTTCTAGAATGAATGAATTCCCTCAACTAGTTCCAGGTAGAGCAAGACCAACAAGCATAGCTTTCGGTGGGATTTTCAAAAATACTGTCTTTTAACAGCCCTAAACTCACATGGCTTACCTCTACCAGACATCATTGCCACAAACAGCCCCTTTCATAGTTGAAACACGTCATTCTGGACACAAAAATGCTGCGCCTTCCATACCCACAGCAGGATGCTGCTTGTGAGCACATGGCTATAAAAAAAACCAAAAAAAACTTTGCTCTCTCCTAGTTACACTAACAAAGGTATAGAGATAAAGCAGAATAAGACCCAAACACCGGTGAAATTGGAGTGTAACAGGTGTTCATGCATCACTACGATCACAGCTGTTCCCTGTTCTTATAAGACATAGCTGCTACCTCATTGTGACCTCTATGGCTACCCTCAATGCTGTACACAAGGTCAGGCAGTTCAACACTGGTGCAAAATAGTGGAGTCCACTTAAACTCAAATCTTTGAGACCACCAGATTTTTTTCGGTTTAGCAGAGTTTTCAGCTTAGGTAGGTTGCACAAATAGAAGATAAAAAAATTGGGGATATTATTTTTTTAAAGTTTACCGCTGTTTTAAGATTTATCGTGTTCGGAGTAAGCAGACCCCACTGTACTTTACCTGAGCAGCCAAACACAGAACATAGGTTAGAACATATATATAAAAAAATTTTCAATTTTCTCTTTGCTCTCTACAGTCACAGCAATAGTCAATTACATTTGGAAATGGAATTTAAACAAATTACAGGCCCCAACATGCGACGAAAAAGAGTATTTATTTCAGCGTCAATCAACATGCTTTCCCCCTCACCCTTACGCTTCATGCACAATGTTTTCTGACTGTTCCATGTCTTTGATTTACTCTCACAATTCAACAAGAAATATATTGTTCTGCTACACTACGAGGACATTGCAAACTTTTATTGGCAATCTGAAAGTCAGACAAAATCATTTTCAGTGCAAGGCCAATTCAGGCATCCATGACAGTATTGACATCGCCACTTGCAAATTACAATCCTACAATGATGCCAACCTGATCGGGAAGAAATACATCTTATACCAATTACATGAACCAATCTAACAGAAATATTTGTCTATGTGAAGATATTCTCAGGGATTTCACAACAAGCATACTGTTTACTGGGCCTTTAAAAGCAAGCAAAACTTCTCACAGCAAGAGTAATAGCCTACATGCAGAAACACCGGCAACATCACTTAGATTATTGTTTAGAAGACAGCTAAATGAACAGATTCGCCCAAATCAGATACATTACAGCATCAGCACAGATGTCTGATTAACAACTCTCTCTTGTCAGTTAGAAGGCTTACATCATATCACTCATCCGTGGCTTTCGCCTATTCAAATGTTATGTAGGTTGGTATTTTCATTTTGTATTTCCAGGATGTTAAAAGCCCACCGTTTCTTTGGAAGAAAAAAAAGAATGATAACATAATTCCTTCAACAACAATACAGTGATGCTAACACCAAACACATCGCTATTGCTCTTTCTTGATAAAATACTGCCAATAGCAATCAACAGTTACCACATTATGGGGTGTCCTCTTTTTCAAAAGCCCTTTCAAAAGATTAATAAACAACTTCTAATAAGAATTTTAATACACCATAGGATTACCCACTCCTTCATTTATAAGTATTTCAAAGCAAACTGGGCTTTCACGTCAACTGCATATTTCAAGCAATCCAATCCATACCGCTTGATAAAAAACACACAGCAAACCCTCTCTCAGAATTTAATAAGGGTTTTTCGAAAACCACAAGTCTCCTTTCTTTTCTGAAAGTAGAGAAGCAAATGAACAATGCCAATTTAAATCTTCTCATACACTATGTTTGACCATATCTGCGACAGTACTATTCTCTGAAACAGCTTAGTCATCTGAAACTTATAAACCGATTTTCCACAGCATCACTGACTTTCAAAATATAAAAAATATCATTTAAAAAAGTGAATGTGGTAGTTTAAAATACCTGTTACCAAAGAAGCAAAGAAAGGTGCAAACACGGCAGGAGTGAAACAAAACATTGAGTGAGAAAGCTGTTTTTCTCATATTATACATTCGCTATCCAAGCATACAAAGGTGAATCTGCTGGTAGTGCTTCTCATCCCCTGTCTTTTCACATTCACTGGACATGAGTGAAGGTTTCACTAGATAGAATGGCAGTTTACACCTGATATGGTAAAATGAAACTGGCAAAGAAAGAAACTGAAACCTCCACTGCTGAAAAATCATTCAAACATTTTGACAGTTGAGCACATTCCTCACTGGATTAATAGACACAATACACACCATTTGTCCATTACATAAGAGTGCATCCAATGTGCCTCACAACATTGACAAACAAAAGCAATAACTATTCATATGCAGCATGCAATTCATTTTTAAAATAACTTGAGTAGAACGGGATTCAATTTCAACTGACTTTTTAAAAAACATTTGTGCTCATGAGTAGGTAGAGAGAACACACTCTAAGGGCCAGCTGACCTTTCACAACAGTGTGCCCCTTCACCTGATTACTTAAAGAGCTACAATTTCAAATGAGCATTCAATTGTGTGGAGAACAATGCCAGTTTCACTAAATAATTAAAACCAGCCTGGCCTTAGAGCCACGGACTACACAGGCTTATACTTAAACTATGCGCCTTAATGCAAAGCAGAAACACCAACAAAGCCAATAAGTAAAAGTGCACCTGTAAACTAATGCCACGGACATGACGAATACCCTTCCTCCTGTCATCCTCATCACAAGAAAGTTCTGATAATGACCTACTCAAGAAGAGAAAAATCATTATTTTACTGGCTTCTCCTTTCTCAGGAACACAAGAACGCACACACCTCGCTCAAGTCAAAACACAAGCCAAGCCAGGGAATGATTGATGAACGATAACAAAGAAATAGGGAGTTCTGTGAAATCTTCACACTGAAAGTCAACAGAAGGATAAACTGAGAATTATTAGCATCATCTCTTCACTTTGTCAGTCTGCTCTCTGTTGCTGCTCATACTCACTCAAATCAGCGCCATACTTGTGTATCAACACAAAAGTAAACGTTTCTCTCTCCTGTCTCTGGTCAATCTCATGACTAAAGAAGGAATTTCCACCCCGCTTAAATTAATTGGGAAATGAAATAAATCTAGCTGCCAAAGACTGATCCCATTCAATCGGTGTGGGAGTCTACTTACAATCTACCAGTAAATGAGGGGGAACACATACTTTCCCATAGAACAAAAAAGGTCGAATAATAATAATAATAGTATTGTCCGATGTACTATCAGTTATCAACTGTAATTGACTCATAATACACTTCTTAGCTTTTAAGTATGAGAGTTGGCTGTGCTTTGGTCACAATTTAGCTGAAAATAAACGTGGCAACTTTTTTCCTTCTTTTTGACAGCTAAAAGCAGGACTACTGACAAACAAATACCTTGATAGAATGACTATCTATTAAAATTTTTCACTATACATATTTTTGCACCAACCACAGACATCAAAAGAGACATAGTACAACATTTCAGTTTAGTTTTGCGTACAAACAGCCTACAGGATCTAGGGGCTAGTTCTCTTGGGAAGAAGGCTTAAAGCCCTGTGAGGCTGAAAAGGAACAGAGAACAACAAAATGAAGAACCCCTTAGATAATTTAGAAGCACAGCACACCTCATTTCCCATACCACCATGAGTCAACAAAGTTGCTTAATAACCTGAGAACCGAACCTCTTAACCCTTTAAACTCCCTTCTAACCAAAAGTTAAGTCTTTCAGTGCCTAATATCTCCTACACTGACATACGGGTGCATCACAGACATAACAAAGTTAAAAAAAGGATGTATGTTCTCAGGAATGAAGAATTGACATATTGAAACAGATAAATGAGAAAAAAGTGGAGGAGGAATCACCCCGAACGTCAATAGACAAATACTGTCTGCCACCACGCCACGTCAACACAACTCACTCTTTTCCACACCGGCACACTTTGGTATATTTAAAGCACCTGTTCTTCTGTGGCCCTGTGGGTTGACGGGGGCTAGGGAAATGGTGTTGGAGTAAAGAAGAAGATGATGTAGGACTGGCCGATGTGACCCATATCACAACAGAAGGACAGGAAGGGAGAGTGGGCAGGGCAGGACACACACCCCCCCTCTGTCGCTGGGTGTAGGGGAGTCACAACTGCATCACGGGTACTTGAGCAACTGGCTGGAAGGGCTGCCGTAGGGGAGCTCGTCATACATAACTCGTCGACGGCTCAGGGTCCACAAAATACTTCCCTGGGAAAACAAATGACATCATCCAAAATGAGAAGCATAACATTTCAACAACATAAAAACAAAATTGATATTTAATGATAATCATTACACACAGATAATTCAAACAATGTGTTTGTGTGAACCAAGTTCTAATTGTTTTTAAAAAATAGTTTACCGGATTATTTAATAAAATGAAATGCGCCCCAAAACACAGTTAACCTGCTTTACACTATAATAGACTTTGAACAGACAAGTTAGCAAAATGGTAACAGAACCAAGATTTTAAAATATTTCACTTCACCTCTTACAAGAAAAAAAAAAAAGAAAGAAATTTGAGCATCTGGAGAACAAATCTGTCCGCCTCGGTCATAATCAATCGTAAAACGCAATGTGCTATTTGGCGCTACGAGGTTTGAAAGGCTAAAAAGTGACTTTCCATGAATTTTTTTTGTTTTGGATCTATTGAAAGTTTAATGTCTTCTGCTTCATTTAAGATCAAAATAAACACCTATAATTTTATTGACAATAAATATTTTATTTTGATTTATTTTGGAGGTGTGTGTGGTTTGTTGTGAGCTTGGGTGACAAGATAAAAGAATTTGGACCTCAAACCCTTTCGAATGTTTGACCTGCTGGTGTGTAGCTGTGAGATAATTTATAGAACCATTACCTCATGGCCACATTGCTTCAACGTCCTTAATTCGCCCCTATTTTTAGATTAAGACCCCTTTTCAAGCATGGACGGTCTGAAATATAAACATTTTAGCGTCCCTATGAACGGCTGAGGGCACTGATTGGTTAAACAAGGTAAGAACGGTAACTCCTAGTCCACTGCAAGCTTGTTTATGTAAACAGCTGACTGCGTAAGCATGCCCTGCTCGCTCAGTTAGGGGCTGTTGATCTTTCAGTTTTTCACTTCGATTGACTTCAAAAGTTCGTTTTTATTCTGTTGTAGTGAGAGTTTTTAAAAATTGATCTTCCTCTAGATCTCCAAAGGTGGACTCCTTGCCAAGAGGCCACAAGGCGGTCTATGTGCATGTGTGTGTGTGTGTGTGTGTATGTGTGAGTGTAAGTGTGTATTTGTGTGTGCATGTGTGTGCATGTGTGTGTGTGTGTGTGCTTGTGTGTTTATAGTGCTATAGCAAACATATAATTAGGAAGCATAAACAGGGCGCGTAAGCCGACTTGCGGACTTCCGAGGACATGGTTTCGGTTAAATCGAGGTAATTCAGATAGCTTTTTCTTTGCTCTTTCCCTATTACACACCAAATGATGTACACCTTGAAAAACTTGAGCTTTTCTTTTCGTTACTATACCGTAATTTGTTCTTCCGAGTATTTGGAGCCAGAGAATTGAGGTGGAAAGTGAAGCCCCTCGCGGTCGGAATGCGAGGTCTGCTGATTAAAAAATTGACGCCCATGCATTCGAACGCTTTGAAGAAAGAGTGATGATTAAATACTGTTTTTTCATTGGAAAACAGCTTCTTTAGAGTTTTGAACGGGGCTTCCTATGGTATATTTTTGGCCTTTGGCAATTAAAAGTTTTCAAAGATCATTTTTAACACGAATTATGTAAAATACAGACTAAAAAAAGGTACCAATAGAAAGAACAGTTCACTTTCTATTAGAATAAAGTCATCGGCTTGGAATTATTTTTGCATCAATCCTTCCGCAAAACTCCGGGGAGCACTCGATACACTAGTTAGAGCCGGTTCGCTTTCTGCGGGGACCGATGCGGCGCCGGCCATGACAGCGCTCGGTGGGTTTTTAAAAAAATCAAAATAATAACAGATCATTGAGTTTGAGGAAATAAAATATTGATTTGTAATGATCTGAGTCTTGAAAACACGTTAGGCTCCATTTCTATGCTTTAGTGATTGCACTCTGTTAATGTGGAGGTGTTTGGTGCACTTGGTACTCTTTTATTATCTGCCAAACACCGGGTTGCAGCAAGTTAGCGATTAGCAATATTCGATCATATATTAAATTAAAACAGCTGCCATTTTATTAACTCTTAAAACCCCATCGGACACTAGGAGCGTCCGGCTGTAATAACCCTGTTCCCCATCCGACGCTGGGAGCGTCCGATACTAGTGACAACTGTTGCTTTTTATTTAGTGCTAGTTTTTTTCTTGTTTTTCGGAACTATTCCTGATCCAAGTTGTTTAGTAATGTCTAAGCCTTTGTTTTCGCCATTCACAAGTTGCAGGCAAGCTTTTGGGGTTATGATGAATTACAGTGCACCAGGTTTAGGAGACTGTAAAAAAAACCTCAGTGAAACGGTGGAAAAAAACTCAGGGTTTAAAGAGTTAAACATTGACTCAGAAGTGAAAGTATGGTACCAAAATTCACAGGAGACACAGGCTTTTCATATATGGAACAGATAAATGCGACATACAGCTACTTTGAAAATTTTGTTTCAGGTACCTAGTAGGGCCTACAATGCTAACCCATTGTCGCATTTGACGTGAAGACCATTCTCGCTAAAATTTTGTTTTGTCCATAATCTTTTTTGCTGTGAATGAATATAGTTTTCTACTTCTACGCGTTACCTTGAAGTGGCATAGCCAAAATGACCGCCAAATTTCAAATCTCCATCTCATTTCTAAGACCCCTGTTGCTATGGATACATGTTGCTCAACTTCGGAGCCGTTTTCTCCTTTTCGTGTCTCCGCACCTTGAATACTTAAAAGTTCCATATTTTCGTCAAATATTGTCTTATTTATTTACTTCATTTTTTTTTTTTCCAAAATTGTAGTGAAAAGGTGATAGCCTTCATATGACTGATTTTGACCGGGAGGGTCACAAATATGATTTGAAACTGAATCATTACATAACAGTTCATGTTGACACAGCAGGAGATACGGGGAAAAAAAATACAAGCTGAACAAGGAAAACGGGCATAATTCAAATTCAAAAGCGAAGAGTCATCATACCAGTTGCAAAACGTTTCTTCATGAGTGAGATCCTGTACCCCGGACCCACTAACTCAAAGTCGGCCCCCGACAGAACAGCGCCTTCTGCCGCAAACTGCAAGGCCGTTGTGACCGGCTTTGATGGGCCGTTGCTCAGCTCAAACTTAGCTCTGATGCATCCCTGGGATTCCTGCTCACTGACGTCTGAGATATCATTCAACTTCCACGTCACTCGGTTCAGATTGGCATCCCTGGGGATAATAAGTTGCAAAATGCTCAGGGTAATGACGCGTCAACTTTAATCTTGGTTGACAATTGAATTATTAGCTATGAACTGCCCTTAAAGCCACAGATTTATACTGTATTGCTAAAGCGCTATCAAGAAACATCACTCACTCAGTCCAAACAGAGTTAAATACATCAGATTGAGTAAAAGGTTGTTCCCGCATCCGATCCGAACATTGGGTATTGCCTTGTTAGTGAGACAACTTCCTGGGCCTTTGGAATATTGTGATAGGGTGGCTAGTTCTTTTTCATGTCGCCTTTACTTCCCCAACTCGGAAGTCGGGGGGAAAAATCTGTGTCCGAACCGAGGCTCGAACCCGGAAATCCTGCTTCAGAGACAAGCACACAGATTGAGTAGTGAAAGAAAAAAAGACACCAAGAAATCAGCAAAGGAGTGATGAAAATGTCGACATTCCGTCTCTAAGGGGATTAACGTAAAATACCCAGAACATCCCAAAACCTTATGCAAAACAATAGCCACCTGTGATGACACTCAATAAAAAAAAAATACCCCTCTCTAACAACATATCTCAATCACACATCAATGTAGCAGTTCTCTCATCATCTAAATAAACCAACTCTAACCTACCACTGGCCATTTGGCAGACTCTGCATTTTTGTCACACCCCCATCTACAGGAACAGCTACGTTGACATTTTTCAAAGTCACTGGAGCAGACATTGCTGATGGGTTGTATCTGTAGTCCAACCTGAAGTCTGTGGCGTTGTCTTCACACTTCCAGTACACCACTAAAGGCAACGGGGTGCTCTCCACTCCAGGCTGAGACTTCACCTGATTCAAGAAAAAAGAAATTAATCCATGCTCAGTAAGTGTTGGCGCCTCTTCAGACTTGAATTCTAAGATTTACAATTTTCCATCCCCAAAACCGAAAATATATGCTTCACTTTTCATTCCATCAGCAAAATGAGTCATCATTTAGTTTCATTTTAGTAAGAGTTTGACAGCACTTGCAACACAAATAGGTCACGCTAGTGCTCAAAACCATATATTTTCTTATGCAATGCGAATAAGCAAACAAACATTATGAGAAAATATCAGTGTGGCTATATACAGTGAATTATCAACAAGAAACAATGAATCGCAGCTATTGCACTAGTAATTATACAAGTCATGTAAGTGGAAAAATACATTATTACAACACACCCAACATAAAAAGACGCTTCTGCTGAATACATATCTTTTTATAAACAAGTAATAAAATATCATCCTCTAATAATGTTAGCAGAACATCCTTACCTGATACTTGAGGATGTCAATGTTGAAGTATGATGCTGCTTTATTTTGGTCACCCTGCTGCTTCAGATGATCAACTAAGTTTGACATATTGAACTCGTAGGTATGGACATCTGAGGTACTTTGTGCTTCATTCCTGAAAGAATCAATGGATCATTGTAGTCTCAACTCTTTATTACATAAATTTGTTTAAACAACAACAAAAAACCCTTAAAAAAAGCATACTGGTACTAATACTATAACAGTTTCATAGTGCAGGGGAAAAAACAGATACACAGAAAAAAACTACAGAGAGAAAGACAAGTAGCAGGAAGTATCAGTTGTACCCTCAAATCACTTGCACTCTTAATAACAAAAACACATATGTGAGGCATCGCTGTGAAATCAGGCGCTCATGAAAATAGTGAAATTGAAAAAATCTCCATTTTTCTACCCGTCTATCAATTTTTATCGAATTTTTCATTTTTGGCTCAGCACCAAGGAGATTAAAAGTAATGGAGGATGCTCTGTGGGCGGCACCGCACGCCTGATAGGAGCCCTCTCTCGCGGCGGAACTGTGGTCTACCTGCGCTGCGCGAATCCCCGACTCATGCACTGAAATCTAGATAAGAAAGAAGGTTTTATTCCGAGGTCCTTGAGATTAGGCAAGTCAATTAGTAAAAATGCCTTGCATATGTGTTGTATTTAAGTGTAAGAACCGATACGATGCTGCAGTGGACCGAAGTTTTCACAGTTAAGTTGTTTTCCTTTTAAAAAATTTGAATGAAAGTGTTTTTATGCCCCCAGCAACACAATTTAGATCATTAACATTCATAAGAGGATGGCTCCGGCGCTACCTGCCAAGGCCAACCCAGGCTGAAAGGGATACAACACCCCAGCAGAAAGACCGAGATACTCAATTTTTTAAAAGTATTCTTATTCTTATACATATATATATAATTATTAAGTGTGTGTATGTATATACATATTATACATTTATATTGCTTTCTATTGTGTGTGCAAATTAGATGCTACTGTTGTCTAAATGTAGATATGTGGAGGCTCCATTAGAATATGAAATCAATACTCAACAACAATAATGATGAATATTTTCTATGTTAAAGAAACACCAAACCATATCAGACGAGGGGAGAGAGTTGGGTGGGGTGGATAAGAGTTTAAGTCTTGTTAGATAGAACTATACTCGGTTTAATTCTACTGTTGTAGTCTTCACCTAAGATCCCACAATCAATAATTCCGGTTCACTTAAGATTCTGCTGTTAAAAAATAAACCAAACAAAGCAACATCAAATTTTATTACACAAGAGTCATCACTGAGATAAATTATCTCCCCCCCTGAGTGTAATAAGGGACTAAAAACGCTGCTCTCCATATCATACTTTACTGAACAAAAAAAAAAGAAAACCTTCAAAGGTCATCCATGCTCATGCATGCGATCACACCTCCAAAGGTGCTGTTATCTCTTTTTTTTAAATATTTGAAATCATTGTGCGCTCTACTTTGTGAAAACCAGGAAACAAAATTATTGTAACCAATAATATTATTATTTATAGACCAAGACATACTGTTAGCAATCAGATAAAGCTGGCATCGACCCTCTGTTGTGTTCGCTATTCCTTATACGGGGTGCCCACTACGGACGGGATCGGCCGATCGAGGGCGATCGCCCGACTCGATCGCCTGAAACTGAAAACAAACACGTTTGTTTTTGAAGCGATCGAGTCGGGCGATCGGGCTGATCGGCCGATCCCATCCGTAGTGGGCACCCCGTATTACACATAAAGTTAGTTATGGCACACACCTAGAATCATGCAATCATAATATCTTAAATTTAGTTTTAAAGTATATTTTTATCCATTTCTAATAATTAAATATTTTGGCATCTTGAAAGATTATCTTTATAATTTGGTATGTTTGATAATTTTATGTTACTTGGACAAGTTTTCTTCTATTTTACACATCTTTCTGAATTTTAAACTAGATTATAACATAAAATTCTTAAAGAATTGAATAGTCCGTATCACACACAGAATCTTTTTTTTTCTCCCTGTCATTATCCGTCAGCTGATCACAATCTCTCTCTCTCTCTTCTGTCTGTCTGTCTGTCTGTCTCTCTCTCACTCTCTCTTTTTCTCTCTCTCTCTCTTTCTCTCTCTCTCTCTTTTTCTCTCTCTCACTCTCTCTTTCTCTCTCTCTCTCTCTCTCTCTCTTTTTCTCTCTCTCACTCTCTCTTTCTCTCTCTCTCTCTCTTTTATTTAATTTTTCCCATTCTCCTTCGTCCCTTCCCAAGGCCCGCCCCTCCTCTTTCATCCCTGCTCCATCCCCTCTTCCTTGCGTGCATTCCCCCACCCCGCCCACCCCCACAACGTGGCCCAGCCCGATAAGATTCTACAAAAAGAACCGCCACAGTTCGAGATTTAGCCCACACTCGGCGGCCATATTTGACCCCCACCGCGGCGTACTGCTCGTGGCGCCGCGAAGAGAGAGAGGAGGCTCCATTAGTTCTAAACTCCTTGCTCAGCACCTTTTAGATCCATTTAAGTACACATTTGTGAGGCATCGTGGTGAAATCAGGCGCTCGTCAAAATAAGGAAATCAAAGAAATACGCATTTTTCCTCCAGTTTGGCAATATTTATTGAAATTTTGTTTTTAGGCTCAACACCTTTTATGTCCATATAAAAACACAGTTCCATTTAATGGAAAAACGTCAATTAATGGCAAAGCATAGGTAAATTTTCCTTTTCCAAGGACTCTCAAGCTATAGAAGTTACCAAACTTTGGCGGCCATTTTCTCTCTCATTTTACCTCTAAAACCATGCTACCCCACCTTTTTAAATCGCAAATATTTCGACCTCTTTTGAAGATAGATGGATGTTCTTTTCACAGAAAGCAAGGCAAACAAATAAGCTTTCAGATACCAATAACTCCACACGCCCAGAAATTGAAGAGCGCCTGATTCCACCACATCATGACACATTTATGTGTGAATTTTACTGAAAAACGTTGATTAAAGGCATGTAAATTTCCAATTTCCAAAGGCTCTCAAACTATGGAAGTCACCAAATTTTGGCGGCCATTTTCTCGCTAATTTCACCCTTCAAACGAGGCAAACCCCATCTCCTTCAATCGTAATCTCGACTTCTTTTAAGATAGATTGATATTTTTTCATCGAAAGCAAAGCAAACGAACAGGCTGTAGGATGATACCAATAATTCTGTATGCCCAAAAATTGACGAGCACTCGATTCCATACATTGTGACACATATAACTGTCAAACAATGACAAACATACAAAGAAATGAGGTAAATACATGCCATTTGTTCTATGACATCCAGGTGGAATGATCAAAACTAATTTCAACACTCAAACAATGAAAGATTTTAGAATAAATTTCTCAGAGCCACTGCTCCCTACATATAAAAGAACAACAGACATGAATCATACCCATGTCAACGACTGATGACCAGTTGCAGCCTATGACCACTTATTAGTACATGCAGTGTCTTAACACTCTCTCTATTATATACAAGAATAATGTTAGATTAACCCTCTGCGTGCGCATCACGACTCATTCCTCCCTTCCGCGCCTAACGTGATCCAACATGAGAGTAGAAACTATACCGCTGACATGATAATAGCCATTTCTTAAACTGCTAGTGACTACAGTCCACCAGTGCAACGTTTATTAGTGCTGCTGGCCGCGCAGTTTGCAGTCGGGGAACGGTTTAGAGTTTTTTATTGGCAATTTTCTGGGATATTGTTTATAGTTTTCAAAATGTCGGATTTGTCAGCTGATTTAGACACAGATTTACCCAACATTTTTCTGGAATCGGACCACAGTGATAAAGTTAGAAGGATTAGGTCCTCAAATAAAAGATTTCGATGGGGATATCGTGTCGTAGATCTAGATCTAGATCTAGCGAGGTTAAGCCCAGAAGGCGACGTCGATATTCATGCAGATCTCCAAGCATGCTGGACTAAAAATGATGAGGATTTTGATACCAACAACAACAACATTAAAAAACACATCTGACCAGACATAATGGTAGTTCATTATTTAAGACACATTTTTCCTTCTTACTGTAATTAGAAATTAAGATAAATAAGAAAGATATGAGCTTTTTTTATAGCCATGTTGAAAATTAGCATTTTTCTAAACATACTTGGAAAGTATGGTGGAGTTGGCGATGATCTCCTCCATTTTGTTGCTGTTCTTGATACGGAAAGACAATAGAGCAGGAGATGGATTTTCTGTGAACACTCTGACAACACCAGCAGGAAAGGACATCATCAAGTTTCCCACTGTGCGTACAACACATCTGAAAGAAAGGACGAAAGAAAGAAAAAAATGACTTCTTGTTATTCATCAAAAGGGGAAACAATTTTAATTTTTGTCAAGCAAGGACGCCGTCGTGAACATTCCAACTGATCGTTTAGTTGTTCACTTGTCATGTATGTGGGACTTAACAACTAATATTTTCACTGAAGAGCGTTGTAGAACCCAAAATATAAAATAAAAATGTCTGCTAAAAGTAGAATTGTGGCTGTAATTATTTCAAAAGATGATGACCCTATACAGTTAGAGACTACTCTGAACCTAAAGAATTTGAGTCACAAGAGAAAACAGTTATAGTCTAGCATGCACAGAGCGAACAAATTTTCAAGTCCCAAGTTTTTCCGTAACCATGTATACTCTTTGTATTTAAAATCCATACACTGCAAAATTCGTACATAACAAAAAGATTTTCACATCCTGCAGGTTACACTATGTGCATTCTAGACTGTATTCTTATTGTTCATTCATATTTTGTATTTCCGGGGATGGACTTTTATCTGAAACCTTACTGCACTGGATGGTATCACTGTTGACTAAAGGTTTATAGTAATGATATACTCATAGTATCAGTACTTTAGCTGACCTGAATGGAGAAAACATTAATATGCATAAACTTACTTGGTGGCATCATGACCTTTGAAGTAGGCGTTGACTGTCTCTGTGAAAGCGATGGCGAGCGGAACGGTGTCTGACATGCCGATGGTCAGTGGACTAGGACCCCGTGAGGAACCCACAGGCATGGAGGTTGTGGTGAAGGTCATGCTGCCATTGCTGTCCGAGCGACTCATGGGGACCGGCCCGTTCACTTTCGGCTGTACAGGGAGAAATTATATATTTGTCAGCATCAACATCTGTGTTTACACATGACATGAAAAGGAACCCTTTGGTTTTAGTTTAGTTTTAGTAAGAGTTTTACACTGCTTGCAACATAATAAGGTCATATAAGTGTTGGAGATTAGAGGTGTTACAAGAGAGTAACAAACACAAAAAAGGAAGAGGATAGAAAAGGACGACAGATGTTTGATATGCAAGAAGGAGCACACCAAACCAGAGCACCCGCCAACCACCCACAGAAACACTTTGCCATAACAACAAGGATAGGCAAGAAACATTCATTGAGATGTACTTTACACGTGCAAAGACCAAATTCGCTTGAGAAAAGGGCCATAACTTTACTTTAGTTTTAGTAAGAGTTCTACGGCACTTGGAACCCAATAAGGTCACATAAATGCCAAAGATTAAAGGGGTTACAAGAGAGTAACAAACTTTAAAAAAGATGGAGGAGAGATAAAGACGACTCATAATTGATAGGAAAGAGGGAGCAAAATGCACCAAAGCACCTGCCAGCCACCCATAGTCATAACTATTTTGCAGAAAAAAAACTTATATTAAGTCAAAGAGTATCACCAGACCCAACAATGAGGCCACAAACATCACAAATTTAGGGATTGATTACCTTGAAAACTATTGGTAACATCATCACTAATCTTCAACATACCTTCTTTAATTAGATAAGCCATTACCTAATCATGTCAAGATAATGGCTCGTGTTTGCCAGCTGATAACGTTAAAACTTAAAAACAGACAACAGCTACATTCTATGACTTTCGTCAACAAATTTTCATTCAAAATAGTGACTTCGTTGAGCATGAAAGTATACAATGTTTTTCGTTTCGCTGCATTGTACAACAGACATCATTACTAGAAGATTTTTACAATCTTCATAGCTGCTAATACATTATCAAAGCTACAAGAGGCCCAAAAACTTGAAGAAATCGCAACATAAAAATTCCAGAAAAGCCTCAATGTTATATTACATCGAGGTTTTTCTACACTTTTAACTGCTGCTGCTAGGATGAAAGCAAACCCGTTGTGGCAAAAACTAAATTCAGGGTCCCAACCAAATCCTGGAAAATTTTTTCAGACCCCCAATTTTTTTTCAAGACCCCAATTCGAGGGAAAAATCAGGCCACTGCGCATCAAGAATGATCCCCAAAAACCCCATCTATCAATGATAAAAAGTCAAAATGTCTATAAATGAATGCAAATGTATATTTTGTAGTATAGTCTTCAAACAATAGATGACTATAATACTGAGTGACTGCCAACCCAGCTTCTCAATTTTCCAAGGGAGGGGATTCATCCATTTTCCAGGAACACGTTACATAACAATGAAAGCGTGTGCTTCATTTATATCTAATATAATACATGTATATGTTTGTGAATATACACACACACACATGTAGGGACATTATATCCAGTCAACAACATGTCAGTGTGGCACTGGGATCTTGAGAGACTTTGGTATTTCAGTCTGTTCTTACTTATTTATATTTGAACAGAAAGCTAAAATATAGATATAAATTACAATCACCCCATCCAATGAAACGCGAACACTTTAGTTCAATATCAAGGCATGACGGATCCCGATTCCACACAAGGCCTGCACCAAAGTGCGCTTTGCAGAGAGCTCTAAAGTAGTTATCAAAATGCTAAAAATTTGCTTCCAAGTTCAGTTTTTGCCCTCTAGCGTTGCCTTCAGCCCCCCCCCCCCCCCCTACCCTCTTCCACGAGTGTATCTTATAAAGGAGTCCTATACTTCACAGTGCTCAGACCGCCGGTACTCACAGGTTCATTGACCGGTCACCAGGATGAACCTGTCAAGACGCTTGTATAAGTTCTTCTTTTTTTTTCCCCCAAGCGACAGCAGAGGGCAATTTTTAATATTGATTTATTTTCAAGGCGACACAGCGTTCATAATGCACAACCTGCATGTTACAAATGTCACGTTATCTATCAGACTATTACCGGAAAATTCCTGGGCAGTAACGAAAGCGAAAATAGATCTTGATTCTTCCCGATCGAGCCTCGGTGTCACACATACACTTCCGCCACAGCGGTTCAATTACGTTTCCTCTTCAGGATTCATCAACCATACTGTCTAGATAGCTACACATTACACAGACCCTATCCTTTCCCGACTTACCGACCCATCTCAAAATTCCCGACTTTTTCCTGACCTCCCGACCCATCTAAAAATTCCCAACTTTTTCCCGATTTTCCGACCTGGTGGGGACCCTGTAAATTAGGGAAAAAAAAGGTGTAACATTGAAGTAACTCGTACCTGTGGGGGAATGATGCCTCTATTCCTAGATGGTGGTCTAGCCACAGGGGGAGGGAGACCTGCAGACGGGGAGGTGATCTGTGCTGAGGCGGGAGGGGTGCCGTTGCTTTGATTCATCAGATCCACCAAATCTGCCAGGAAGGAAGAATAACATAAAAACAGATTGGGAAAGAAATTCCTTCAATATCACACCCGTTGTTTTCATTGATCCTAAGTATTTGAAGTCTGGTACATTTTCCAGCTCTATTCCTAACCTTAAATGGGCATAGTTCTGTCAATTATTTACACATTTTAAATGCACAGAAATAAAATTGTTTTCATAAAACCTTTTCATTTTAAGATGCTTTTTAAAAAATGAATATCTGCCTGATTTATGTGACAAATCATCTCAGACATAGGCTAAAGAGGCCTAGAATAGACCAAAGACCACAACATCCATCGTAAAAATTAGGCAGTGTCAAGTAAAAGGATTACTTTTGCACAGTAAAGAAAATAACCAGACTAATTCTATTGCAATAACAACATAATATCAGGAAAAAGAAAAGAAGAAGAAAAGGCCAAGACTCTTGACATGAAAAAGCCTTAATTTTAGCACAATAATAACAACAACAAAACGCAGAAAAAGAAAAGAAAGAAAGGAAGAAAAACACTAAGATTGCGGACACCAAAAGAAAACTGCAACCCCCCCTAACCCCTTTGACCAACTCACTGGAGGACGGTGTGGTGGCTGCGCTGCTGGTATTACTGGCCCAGTTCAATTCCATCTGCGGCGAGAGGGGGGAGGGCAGAGACACCTGGTAGTTGGCACCGGTGGGAGTAGACGCTGCAGACGCCGAGCCAAACAGGTCCAGGTTGAGCAGGTCTTGACTAGGTTTGCTGGGGACAAGTTTTGGAGATGTTTTTAAAAACTTTTTCAGAAGAAAAGCACATCAACAAAATAACGAATATTTAACAAGTTTTTAAAGAGTAAAATGAAGAGTAAAAATTAAGACCCCCCCCCCACACCATGCTTTCGCATATCACAATAATCACAGCCCACTGTTTTCTCTGCCTGTAGGTCATTGCTATTAACTCAACTGTGATCACCATGATGAGCACGACACAATTTTTAACTCACTTCAGACGGTTCCCGCAACAGTTGCGTGACCCCTACCCCGACGGTTGCCCCAGGCCCTTCGCGATCAGTTTTGGACTTTTTTTCCGCAATACAAATCACGCATGTGTCGAGTATTCATCTCGTTTGGCCTGTCTTGAGCCACTTAGACTTAGTTTTGTATCTCTGGGGCCGACAGTTTTTGAGTTATCGAGACCCAAATAAAAGGGGCTCGAGAGGCGGAAAAACGAAACAAAGCACGTGGAAAGTACGCAGAGCAGCATGAGGCAGTGTTGTCGTGAAAATGGAAGAAAGAAATATTTTCTGCATGTTTGATGATGGTTTTGGTTCGGAAACTGATCTAGAAGGTTATGATACTCATAGTGATAGGGATCCAGAATACATTCCAGAAAAACGCAGGAAGAAGAATAGTAGAGGGAGTAGTGGTAGATCAAAGATAGTACATAACAAGATGGGCCACTCAGCCAAAAAAGTGTCCGCAGGAAGTATGCTCTTTGCTTCAGATGGCGCTGCAGTCTGTTTTGAAGCTCTCTTTCGTTTTTCCAGAAGAAGAATAGGAATAGCACCTCCTTGCGTGCGCAGATCGACTGCTGTTCATCAGCAGTTCGGGTTCGTTCAGTGCGGAGTTTTAGGTTATTTATACTTTAATGACCTCTCGCCTTTCATTCTAAAGTCAAATTAAACGAAGAAAACAATCACCCTTTCCTCCGGAAGAGGTTTTTTGTCAGCATAACCATTTAAAAAAAGCGTTCTTCCGAAATTCATTCAAAAACTTGCTAGTTTCACTTTGATTATAACTCTGTTCGCAAAAGGTGCGCTTTTGTGAAGAGGGCGCCACCGAATTTTGAGGACACTTTTTTAATTGGCTCAAAGAGAGAAGTGACCCCTCTTGTTATGTAGACTCATTGTGGTAGATCTACATTTCGATCAAGAACTGACGACAATAATAGAGATGGAGAGATCGATCAACATGGGCCCAGTAGCAGTGGCCTAGCCCCATCCAGTGGTCGGGGTTCCAGATCCAGTACTAGTACTAAAAGCACAACATCGAGATCTAGTGATGAAGTGATCCACACGGTGGGGAATGACATTGACTCAAGTGATTCAGATACGGAATGTGATGCTGCTGAAAGTGTCAATTTCGACTTGGATGTTCAGCCTCAGCATGGTAATAATATTGACAGGTCTGACGGGTCTAATGATTTGACTGGTTTTCCCCCAATTACCCCCATTTACTGGAACAAGTGGCATAAGTGATCAGATTGACAGGGAAAATTACAGTGCCTAGTCATGTTACAAGTTGTGAATTGATGACTACATCGTCAAACTAATAAAAAAAGAGACGAATCATTGTGCTAACTACCTCTCAAGACCTGAGCCCTACAGCAGACAGCAAAATGTAAAGGAATGGAAAACTGTCACCCTTCATGAGACAAAAGGATTCTCGCTTATCCTCATGCATAAGGGCACTGTAAAAAAAACAAAAAAACCCTTCTATGTACGATTAATGAAGTATGCAGGAATTCGTTTCATCGGATTTCGCTTGTACTATTCTGCCTTGCGACTGTTTCCGAGTGATAATGACAATGCTGCACTTCAGTGACAATACAGCTTATATTCTTCCTGATCAGCCAAACAATGATCCTCTTTACAAGATAAGGAAGGTGTATGAGCACCTTCAAACATGATTTGAGGAGGTGTATACTCCAGAGCAAGATGTTTCACTGGACGAGGCAATGCGCCCGTGGCATGGGAAACTCCGTTTCAAGGTTTACCTCAAGGACAAGCCCAAGCCATGGGGCATAAAATGCTACGAAGTATGGGAGGCAAGTTCCTCCTGTGTGCACCGCTTTGAGATTTATGCTGCACACCCACGATACAGTAATAAGCCGACTGACGTGGTGATGCACATCATGGAGCCACTGCTGAAGACGGGGTATCTTTTGTATACCGACAATTACTATTTATGTCCAGAGTTGTTTGACAAACGAATTGAGAAAGGAACAATGTGCACTGGCACAGTGCCTGCAAACAGGCGAGGAACGCCGTAACCTGTAGAACTTAGGACACGGGTGCAAGGAGACATCGTTTTCAAACGAAGGGGCTCTCTCGTTGCCTTGAAATGGAAGGACAAGCCAGAGGTCCATATACTCACTTCAGCTGTTGACCCAAGAGAAACTACCATAGTCACAACAAGAAATATCACAAATAAACAGAAACCAAATTTGTGTGGTTCAGTATTTAAAGAATATGAGTGGAGTAGTTAAAAATGATCAGCTACTTTCCTACCTGCCTCTAGCTCGCCGAACGTCAAAGTGGACAAAGAAACTTTTCACACATGTTTACACTCTCCATCATCCAAGCATCCATTATATACAAAAAATTGGAAAAGCCTCTAAACAAAAGACAACTGTCCCTGCCTAAATTCATCAAGCTCTTGGGTGAACAGCTGAGTGAGGAGTACGTCAGTCAACGTCCAGCTCATCATCCCCCATCAAAGACGGCCAACAAACCTACGCTGGTTCGTCTCGACATCGCCAAGACGTTCCACCACCTTGAACCTCTTCCCATCACCCAAACCAGTTCGGAGCCCAAGAGAGAGTGTAAGAGGTGCAGGGATGCTCTCTCAGAGACATCGAGCAAAAAGAAAAGAGCCAATGAGACATATCACTGGTGTGCCGTGTGCAAGACCCCCTCTCTGCATTCACCTGCGCTTTGTAAGGTACTACATGCAGCTGAATTACTGCCAAACTGACGAGTAACTCTAGACATCAGAAAAATGTAAGTGCTGAATATTATTATTTGCATTGTGCCTTTACTTACTCAAGCAAACTGAGAAAAACTTACTATTTTTATGTTTGTTCACATGTTTATTGGGACCATCATTGCATTTTGGGGGGGGGGGGGAATTTCAAATGACTGGGAAAATCATGAAAAAAAACTAATAAATACAAAGATATTCAAGTTATGTTTTTTTTGCATTTTGTTTCGTGCATGTTAAACAAATGCGCCTTCAAATTTAGTTAAGATCCAGTCATTAGTGAAGTCAGTGAGATATTTTTTTAATGCACCGAAAACGCTAGTGCAAACGGCTTGTTGGGTCAAAACGGGTCCAGTCTGAAGTGAGTTCATGTGCTAAATTTCTCCACTGTAAAAGAAAATACAACAACCTTGGCAAAGGACAAAAAAACTAAAGGCTGCTGAACTTACTCTAATGTATCAGACTCTGACTGTGACCGCTTCATCTTTTTGTCCACGGGGGTTTGACTTCGCTTCCTCTGAGGCACAGAAAACAGAAAGTATTAACACTTACAGTACCAAAGGCTCATATAGTGAAAAACCTTCAAGTATCGCACCAGTTTAGAATGCTGAAGCCGCCGTATAATTTTGTTTTAATCTAAAAAAACCTTGGCAGCCCAAGGAACACGCTTTAGAAATTTTTAGAGGTTCATCAACCATTCACCTTTCATAAAGAGTGACTTCCACTGGTATTTACTTCAGTTCTGTAACTGTTAACAGACATGGATTAGAAAATACGGAAAACCAATTCTGACATCATTGATTCGGGATGTACTTCAATTGATACAAAGTTAACAGGATAAATAGAATCAAAAACCAGTATTATTCATCACTTACAGTCTTAATGAATTCAGCAAATGAAGGAGGTAGTAGGGGAAATTCACAAATATTACATCACTGGCTCACTCTTTTTAGCCTTGAAATCCATGTCAATTTTACAAACAAGAAGAAAAAAATGCTAATTTCTCATTAAACATTTATCATAAATAGTGCACAATAATCCCATTTACTTTTATATTATCTAAACATAAATCAGTGAATGCAACCAATAATTTACTTACAACAAACAGCTTGAGGCAATCCTAAACTTTAATCCATTTCATCTACCTCAAGAGTTGTTTAGTTTTAGTTTTAGTAAGTTTTACGGCACTTGCAACACAATAAGGTCATAGAAGTGCCGGAGAATAGATTATGTGTTACAAGAGAGTAACAACAAACACACAAAAAAAGGATGAGAGATAAGGACGACAGATGTTAGATAGGAAAGAAGGAGCAAACCACACCAGAGCACCCACCAACCACCCACCTCAAGAGTTGTTCCCCATATATTTCAAAAGCATTTAAAACATTCATGAATTGGGCAATAATGGTTTGACAATCTTCTCAAAACTATCAGCCAGAAATCACTCACGGTTGGGGACAATCGTAACCCTTCTACAGAGGCTCTGATATCCTCTATGGTGCCTGCAGGGGCTGCTGTGGTTGGGCTGAGTGGACGAATCTCAACTTTGATTTTCCTCCGACCCTCATCCTCTGAAGACAGAAATTGGTAAACAGTCAAGTGTGTGGATCAGAATCTCTTCAGGCTTTCTCAAGCTTTTAGTTACTTCAAAAAACAGAAACACATTTTTTTAAAAACAGCCCCCATGTACACATGAACAAGTAGAGATAAAAATATAACTACCCAAAACTCACCATTGTCTATTAGTTGCATACTGACTCCAAGTCTAAAAAAAGAGACACTTGTTAATGAGACAAATGCACACCAACAGGCAGCAGAAGAGAACTGGAAACAGCAGTTTTAAAAAAGGAGAAGTCATTCGTCAAACATTTTCCCTTCTCTTCTGTTCAGCTGAACAACAATTTTCTGGGGGGTGGGGGGGTAATTTTGCAGCACATTAAATAAAATGGTGTCACTGTTATGATATATTTTATTAAAAATATCAACCATGCACAATTATACCCCCATATGCCCTATATTTCCCCCCCATCTTCCCCACCCCTTCATAATACAGGACTGCACAACTCATGCGGACCTTTAAAGGCAAAATATCTGACTTTGAAACACTACACACATCAACAATGTAAGCACCAACTAGCAAGCAAAGATTGAGAATATTTGACTCAAGAGGTACATTACCTCATTTAAAAAATATTTTTTTCCCCCTCATCAACCAGGTAAACACAAATTAACTATCCAGGCGAAGGTCTGAGGAAATTAAAGGCACTGCCCTTGCACACTCACCAGAGTCAGAGTCACTGTCACTGGAGTACCAGCTATTTTTATCACCGTTATCTGGCTCCGTTCAGGAAATTTACATAAAAAGCGACAGATCTTGCTAATATCTCATGCCAAAAATATGAAATACAAACTCAGATATTTTCTTGTTACCTTAAACAAGACGCCAAGCCCATGTCAAGACCCAGTCATCTTAGGGTGGTATATTTATATATCAGAAAAACCGAATGCAGAGTAGTGGGCCTGCTATTAAAAGTACAACCAAAACTTAATGCATTATGATTTTATCATTATTACTGAAGACTTCCAATATAAAAGCATGTTTCCAAGTACAGTAGTCTCCGCCTAAGATCCCGGTGCACGGGAGCAAGGAAATGCGGGATCTTAGGTAAACCGGGATCTTAACCGACAAACCCAGGGAAGAATCTATTGTGACCCATGTTAAGGCTCACAATCAGTAAAATGTTCTCCCTCCACTCTACAATGAACTGACGTGCCCGCTTGGTGGGTTTATTGGCATATGGCGAGCAAAGAGTGGTTAACGTTGATGACCTATCACGGTGCATTGTGGGATGAGGCGTGCCATTTTAACTTATTATCCTATCATGAGTCTCAAGATCTACGCTTATCCAGTTGCCCCTCCCCTTTACCTGTCCAAAATTTATAGCTTTCCATCTCTGACCAAGTCCCCCCCCCCCCCCCACAAAACCGCCTTTGTCGTTACACACCATTACATTGTGAACACACCAATTAAAATTCAGTCCGTCTCGCAAATTGGGGAGTAGAGACAACTGCTGCAATGGTCAAGGAAGAGTTCACGGTTCGATGTGATCCCGCCTGGAGCGAACGTGTAGGCCCTACCCACCCAGCGAGTGATGCAAGTTTAGGGGGAGAGCTCAGGTGTGAGTGCGATGTTCGGGGAAAACAAACACGTCGGTCAGTTCACACCCCGGTGTGATCCTGTGGGGGGCAAACATTGTATCGCTTCATTGAGTTTTACAACTTGTATGTGATCACATTCACGAGAGTGGCTGATCTCTGACACGACAGACAGTTTATTGATCTCAACTTTTCATTCTTGGTTGATCAGCTGTGCCCGTCTGCGTTTTTGTTTCGCAAATTATGATCTGAAATGCGGGATCTTAGCCGAATGTCGACCATCAGAGCGGGATCTTAGGGGAGACTTTTGTATAGTAAAAATTCTGTTTTCCTAAAACAGCGGGATCTTAAGCGAACCGGGATCGTAAGCGGTGGGATCTTAGGCGGAGACTACTGTATCACCGAAGACTTTGAAATTGGGAACTGAACAAAATATCATGCAGAAGTGTAAGCTGAGCCTAAAAACCATGAAGACATAACAATAAATTCTTTTTTGAGGAAATTTTTTTAAAAAGCCAGAAATAAATTACTGGTGGACAACAACAAAAAGCTATATCCTAACACAAGCAGTAGGAGAATGCAAAACTTGAAATAATTTTTGACTATCCAACAAAAATTGTTATGTAGAATAAAGGATACTGTCCATGGAATGATCAGGTCGTATTCGGTAGCCTTCTTCATCCACTTCAATATTCTGAAACAAAATCAAGATAAACAAGTTAATGGTAAACAACATACCTTTCAAGTGAGCAAAATCCAGTAAAACATTTTTTAAATGTGTTCCTTTTTATTCAAATATGTTTACAATGTTTATTTGTTGAACCCATTTTCTAAAAATAAATCAAGAAAATTTGTTAGAAGAATATATACAAAACCCATCAAGCAAAATGAAATCATGAATCGAAAAATATTTTTTTTTAAACAACTAATCTATCTCATTAAACAAATTCAAAAACAGATATAAGGCCTTTAGAAAGACCAATTTACTCAGATTAATTTTCTTGCTAAAATTCTGTAGGAAAATAATGATCGTACTCAGACTCAAAAATATTTCAAAGGAAAGCTAGAAGTTTACTCACAGCATCTTGACTCTCAGCATCACTGAAACAAGTAGGAAAAGAAACACACAGTGTTATCTATTAGATGCATAAGGAGCCAGTACAACACAAAATACTTCACACATTCTTCAAGTCAACTCCTTGATAGCACAAATAGCTTCAAGTACCACATCTGAAACAAGACGTCAGATATCATGGTTTGTTACACATTTCTGTACTTCGATGCACTAAAAATATATACTATTCTCTATTTTTCAAGTCATCAATCTGATAAATACATCTACATCCAATCAGCATACTCAAAGATTTTTGGACCGATTCATTCTTTATTTGTTTACAGTCTTCTCAATCATTTACAGAACAGTTACAGAGTGAACACTACTGAACCATCTCTTCCTGTAATCTTATAGAAACCATGATGAAACACGAACAGGAAACACAGCCTCCACAACACGACAACCCAACAATCTGGGCTTACATATGCCCTAAATTAGCTATGTAAGTTCAGTGGCTTAATTACAGCTATGGCAACAAAAGAATTAATGAAAAGAATGCTACTGTACTTACTTTGATTCATTGTCTTTATCATCTTTATCTTTTTTACTGCTCTTCTTCTTTTTCTCTTTTCTTTTATTCTTGTTCTTCAAAAACCCTGCAAAAATATACAAATACAAAACCAAGTTAACATGACTTATTTCAAAGGTCATCTTTGTGGACTTTAGAGACACAAACTTATTATTCAATGCACTTTTAATAAAGCAAGTTGCAACATGCATTGCTCTACCAAAAAGAAAACCCAACCATGTTTGATGAGCATCAAAAAGAAAGAAATCAAGACCCACACAAATTAGATTCTTGGTACATTTACTTGCAATATGGATAAAAATAATGCTTTATCAGTGTTAATGATCTATTGGGTCTATTTAATGAGAAATGAACTGCGAGAAGTCTTAAATGCGGACACATCATGAAGAATCCTTCAGCTGTGTCATATTGGTGTAATTAGACATTCTAAAACTAAGTCAACAGCTTTTAATTTACTCATAATTTGGAAAAACAACAGAAAGGGTGGGTGCAAATGTTACATAAGTTTTGTTACAGGTTAAGTGACAACAGAGTCTCCGGTCATTCCAGTACGAACCTAATGAATTTATACTTTGTTTGATTTCAATTTCTGCATTTCAACAGCACTCTTTCTGCAGCTTTCAAAGATGTCCTCAAAATCATGTGATTGACTTTTCCGAATTTCTCTCACAAGCAGCCTACAGCTACACACAGCATAATACAGAAATCTGATCAAGAGTTCTGCTTAAGCATCTCCATGAAATATGTTGTCTCATAACTGTTAAAGAAATATTCATGCTTGTCTCTACAACTGAAAGTCCAATCAACTGGTACGAGTATGATGTTTACTGAAACAATTGAGTTATCATATGATCTTTCTAAAAACTTACGGAGTCAGTTTCTCTACAACAACAGATATAGACACGTAAAACTGCAGAATGCAAAGCTGGAGGCACAGTTAGTAAAAAGCCTTTTGTATGACACTGAACAAGTATCCATAAAGCTGAGATGAAAAGCAGGCACTAGCTTCACCTACTGGGACAAGTATTCATTAAATTACATCCAAGAATAAATTCAAGCCAGTCTTGGATTTATTCGCCCCCCTGAAACACTAGGATTTGCAGACAAATACTAGAAGAACTAGATCTAATAACGTTAATGTAGCAGTGAGTGTGTCACATATGCAAAAGAGAAAAATTATGTATAATCACTAAAGGGAGAGCTTGAGAGAGAGAGAGAGCGCCTTTGGGAATGGCCTAAAGACACTACAGTCAGTGGCACTGGGGGGGGGGGGGGGGCGCATATACCACATTCAATGAAACATCAGTTGGAGGGGACCAGCTACTAAACATTAAGTATTACCATAACATTTTCACTGATGCTAATGTAGTCACATGGTATTTTAGACACATCCTTGACTGAAAATAAAAGCACTATTGATGGGGTTTTCTTATACGTTTCAAGCCGAGTTTGTGCGAGTTACACAGTTCGAGAATAACACAAACACAATAACACAATGCAGCACATGAAAGCAAGAGGACAGTCAGTATAACAAAATGGGGTAAAGAAGTAAAGAGTCACAATTAAGAACCCTCCTCACCAGCAGTTTTTTTTTAACTGCATGAATTTCTAATTATTTTCAGTTTGGGTACTTTCACAAACACAACCTTATTTTCACCAAAATATCCAATATGAGGGTGAATACGATCTGAATCCAAAAAAATCCAGAATTGATAGACACATTCTCTGCAAATCACAACAGAAAAAGACCTCCTATTTTAATCCACTTAGTCCTAATCTTTACTCTCCTCCCCCTAGTGGCACTGAACAGTCTCATAACCAACAGTGCACATCTTTTTTCCACCACAAAAGTAGAACAGTTTGAAAGTTTCAATATTGGAAGATCAATTCAAAGGTTCCGTATAACTTTCAATCATCCTAGACCTACCGAATACAATGAAGGTAAGATATTTTTACTAATACTGGCCACAATTTTGTTCTGTAAAGATTGTGAAAACATTTGCAATCTGTGTGAGTAAAGGAAAATGTGACCCTTCTCCGTTGGTGCTTGTGACACAAACATGACTTGCACACGACAAAAACATCTAAGGCAAAGAAGAGAATTCCTTCAATTGGTAACAACAACTATGATTCTAAAATCATTCATAAAGATTCATGCCAAATGATATTTCAATAGGGAACATGTTTGACACACACATAGACACAATGCTAAAATATTATGCTCTGTGTTAACTTATTCAACAAGGACATCAAATAATATTATTAAAACAAGATAAAGATTTATAATACAAAAGATTTACATAATGGTATTTCTCTAACCGTCCATATTCATTGAACAACATAGATCATACTTGTTAGCACAAGTTCAAGGCACACAGAAAGATGCAAAAAGAAGACTGGAAAAACAGTAGGAAAAACAGAAATCATCAAGTTGAAAAAAAGCAAAAACAAAACAAGCAGCTTTCTCCACCTCCACCAGCAAAAAACAAAACAAGAGAAGCCAAGCACCAAGTTACAATGAGGAAACAATCCAACAAGTAACTATGAGAGCTCAAGCATTGCCCAAGAGATGGAGTTGAGATCTCGCTGAGAATCATTCACTGAAAGAAAGAAGAGACCTGAAATGGGAAAACTGCACAGGACCTGTGACATCTATTCACTCAACACCCTCAGATAAAACGGCCTACTCATGAACACAACACAACAGCTTATCCCACACACCACAATGCATCCACAAAAAAAAGCATGCGTTCATACACATGAAAGGAGATAAACCACACAATCCAACACAACACCAAATGCAGATTTCTAAGAAACTGAAATCAATTCAAATCTACTTCAACACCAAAGTTCTACAGCCCAGTCAGCAGGGAGATTGTGAAAGACAGAGAGAAAGAGCCAAAAAAAAAAGAAGCAGCAAAGATGAAGAGAACACTGCTCCTAGTCACAATCTATATTTGTTGTAACCTGTGCAAATACAAATTAACATAACATAACACCACAAGACACAGTCAAAACACTTTTTACTGGCAGGAACATACTGAACCTTCTCAATGAAGTTTTAAGAGAGAAACCTTTACTGTTTGAGTCCGAGGCATAAAGAAAACAAAACCAAAAGCACGAACCAATGTGACTAAAAGAACAACAGGAAAAATCAGGTAATTTTTCCACAGAAACTACAAGCTATACACACTTGACTAATGTTTCACTATAAACTAATTCACAACTTTTTGGGACAATCAATACTCTGCCTTTAAAAAAAAACAACCTACTCTGGGTCAGTTACTACAGTTTCTCAACTGATGTAAACAAACTAAACTATGCCAGACAAGCTATGCAATAAAGAAGTGGAATGTTTTTGTTTTATGTTCAATAGAAATATGTATTTAACCATACACTAAATATCTTTTCAACTGACAGTCATCTATGAAGCTTTTATATTAAAGGTCATATTTTCAAATAATAATTATTTCGATTATTTTAAAAGTCATGTCTTCAAATTGTTATTCATTTGATGATTTAAAAAAATATATTTATTGAATTGTGCAGTGAGGTACTGTTGTGAAGGCACTAATCAACACTGAACACGACTGAGCCTCCCAGCTGACACAACACTCACAAACATGTCACACACATGCCATGTGTTAGTTGACAAGGGATTTGTGTCATACACTGATGCTCTTACCAGTGTCTCAAAACAATGAAAGATTGAAAAAAGGAACACTCAACCAATACCCATGGAAAAAATTTTCAGACTATCACAGACATTGGAAAGTAATAAAACTATAGAAGCAAAGTTAAGCAGAAAAAAGAATGAAGTCTAAATTTTCTGATAAATTCCAAATATTTACTTTTTCTTACCTTATTCAATTACAATAACATTGCAGTTACAATTCAAGAGAAAAGCAAATATTTAAAAAAGTATTTAGTTTGTTTTCAAAATCCATGTTCAATGGCATACATGTTTTTGGTTTGCATATCTACAAATTTAGCATTTGATATTTGCAAAAACTAGCTGCAGTAGGAAAATACCCTTAATCAATAGGAAAAGCTCCCCAGACCCCTCTTATCCGTCACAGAGCACTGTGATTTCGGTAAGAGGAGCAAAACCCAGAAAGGAACAGAAAAAGCAAAAAAAGAAACCACTTCAAAACCCACCAATTTAACAAAAAGAGATTAAAAGGAAAACCCCAACACATCGAGGAAGTACTGGTGGTTACACGATACACATAATGCAAAGAACAACGACTATGCAACAGTAAGGCTCCAAGAGAAAGAAGCTCAGTGTGTTTACATGTGCGCGACACGCGTAGTTTGACGCTGCGACTCAGCGGGCCTGGCTGGTCGGAGAGCACAGGGCTGCTGCCGCTCCCAGAGGCCTCTGAAATCACAGGTAGGATCCCAGGAGATTACAAACACAGGACCCCCAGGGGTAGCCATGGCGGGGGGAGGGGGTGGGGAGGAATGAGGAAGAGAACAGGGGACAGAGAGAGACGGGAGTGACAGGAGAAAAAGACACAGGGAGAGACAATGAGAGAGGTGGGAGAAAAAGGGGGAGACATGGAGGGAAAACAAAGGAAGATCAAGGGCAGTGATAGGGGGAGAGAGAGACAGGGGAGAAAAAGGAGAGAGACAGGAGGGAAATATAGGGGGGGGGAACAGAAAGGGGTGCAAGACAAGAGGGGGAGAAAGGGGAGAGGCAAGGGGGAGGGGGGAGAATGGGGAGAGACGGGGGATAGAAAAGGGTGAGACATTTGGAGCAAGGGGACGAAGCAGGGGGGGAGAGACAGGAGGAGAGGACAGAGGGGTGGGGATGGGTAGACAAGGATAGCAAGCAAGAACGGGAGGGATTAAGGGAAAGGCGGAAGGGGGAGGGGGGGGGGGAAGAAAGGGGAAAGGGACAAGGTTGAGAGACAGGACATACCCAGGAGGAAGAGTAAAATAATGAAACAGCAAGATAAAAGAAATGCATCTATCTCTCTCTCTACATAAATATATCTCTGTGTGTGTGTATATGTGCATATATTTGTAGGAAAGCTGACTGAAGGTTTACAGTAAAAAAAAAAATATCATACAACATATAAATATAAATATACATGAGAAGCTAGTAAGTGAAGAAATTGGTGTTGCAGAAAGAAAATAAGATCATAGAATCAGTCCTTTTTTCACACCAAACTGCTGCCTGCCAAATTTGCAACTCTCTTTTCATTATTACATTTTGCAATCTTAGGCAAATAAATTCGTGCCTTCAGTCAAATCTGTGGCTTCAGTATTCAACATTTAAAGGATGAGACAAGTGAGACAACAACAGCAAATTTCAACCAGCTTCTTCTTTGACATGCAGAATACATTAGGTCTACTAAAGACTTCAGTACTTACAGAAAATCATCCCAAAGACCCCTCATATTTATGCAGCATTTATATTATAAAGAAAAGGAGCCAATTTCGATCACATTTACACAGTATTCAAAGCATTTGTTCCAATAAGTTGTGAGAATCTGTCAATACCCTGACAGCATCCAGGAAACTTCATCTACTTCACATGGACTCACCATGTTGAAGTGTTTCTTTAAACTACTCCATTCTCTACTCTTATGTGTGCACACATTACTAGAATTCTTTCAAAAAATATTTTTCTAAAGGAAACAAAGGTCTGTAATTAATACCGAAAGTGTAAAAGAACAGACCCTTGTACAGCTTCCTCACTATGCTTCCTTTTTCTTTCTGTCTTGCCTTTTTCAATTCCTTTTATAAAAACCAACGGCTATCAGAATTCCCCTCTAAAGACATCTGATCTGCGCACCTTTCTTAAACAAGTGTAATTAATCAGTCCCCTACAAGGAGATATGGTAAGAATTCAGTACTCAATACAGCAAATATACTGGCAGTTACTTCATTATCTTACCAAAAGCCCCTTCCCAAACCCAACATCCTCCATTAAAAAAATTAAAATTGTTAAAAAAATTCTGCTTCAAACAACAGAGTTGCCTGTAAGAAGGGAACTGAATGCTAGTCTGCATCCTGAATCTACATCACCGATTTCCTCCACCTTGGAAAGAATAGCACTCAACCACATCTACGAGAGAAGTAACAGCAAAATATCTGGAAACATTGCTTTAGTACTAATGAAATGAAAACAGCTAATGAAAACCCCACGACAGGAAAATTAAAAACGCTCTTAGAGCTGTGCTATTAGTCAACAGTAAAAAAACAAACAAAATATAACAGAAGTAAGGAAGTGCAACTGCATCGTAACAGGAAAATACACCCCAAAAAGATACACAGGAATTGTCCTGAATGGAAACAAACAACAGTAAATGAATCAAGACTTGTTTGCAGCAACAAAAAAATATTTTTAAAAAATTCAGAATAACCCACTTTCATTCCAAAATATTTTGTGCCCATCAATATTTCTGTTCAGCACGACTCAAGTTTCTTTTAAGCATGTTTACAACTTCAGGTCTTGATGCAGAGCACTCCAATTGTTAATAATGCTGCATGATACAAGGCCACTAATAACTGATGATCTACAGAAAGCAAAAACTTGAGACCAATTTACCACCAAAGGCTGCTTCCATAGCTGGAAATAAGTATCACACTTTTAGTGAGAATGATGATACTGGCTGTGACAATGATTGTCAGGAGCAAATTTTGAGTAGGCCTATATTCAATATTGTTAATGTTGCCTCAATAATCACATAACACAAAAAAAATATCTTACGGCTTCTGCTGGTTACTTTAGCTGTTTCACAGCTTGCAGTGGGCGTGGCCAGCGCAGAGCAGTCATTTCTTACCACATCGCAAAAGATATTCAGGCATTGAAAAGCTTGTTTAATATTACTACCAAGTGTGCACATCACGTCACTTTGTGTGAGCTGAAAGGTTCAACTTACTCACTGTGACACCATACAACTTCAAATCTTCATTCAGAAAACAAATTTCTCAAAGAATGCCCCAAGACTGATGATGCCATGGTTGGGACTTTTCACTTTAACAATCTGGATTGTGTGCACAACCTTTTGGCTCAAATGCTTAGTGTGGCAGTGGTAAGCAGACCCCCCCACCCCCCAAAAAGCTATGTCAATTTTGGTGTGAGAAGAACACACAACAGATGTCACTCAATTTCAAAATGAAAAGGGTGGTTATCAAAGAACACTGAAAGATACAAAGAAATATTCACAAGTCCTTACAGTCCGTCTGACACAGCCAAGGTAAAATCATACCTTGTTTGGGATACATGACTCCCAAACCAACGAATAATAATGGTGATATTGTGTAATCTCTTTTCATCTACTACTTACAAAAAGCAGAACACAGAAAAATACAAAATGAGCAGTGGTGCCCAAACGATTTATGCTCTCTCCCTAAACCCACAGACTCTCGTGCTATCAGGATACATTGATAAAAATGTCAAGTCTTCTCATCACACACAGACAAAGTAAACTACCTTGCTTCTGTTTCTCAGTGACAGCATCCTTCTTGTCTCCACTTGGTTCGGGGGACATGGGTCTGTTGGCTGTCAGGCTGGACACATCAGGCTCCACAAACTCTATTGGACCTGGAATTGATTTGGAGACAAGGGAAAGGCAAATGGTGAGAATCTGTCCATTGAGGTATTGAGAACTGAACAAGGACATGGGGTTTTCTCTAATTGAGTACAGAGAAGCACATTGACACAAAAAAGGTCACTAAAAGTCATTAAGTGCTGAGGAAAGGTTATATAGACAAAAACAACACGAGGGAAAGAAAAAAAAAAAGAAAAAAAAAGAGCAATAGCACCTGCAAGTGGTGCCTCCAAAACAACAGAAATATGATGCATGAGAAATAGCAATAAAATTTCACATTGCATGTAAACAAGCAGTAACACAAGCAAAGACAGCTAACTACAAACATATAAATGCACATATGCATGAACAGGCTTTACATAAAAAATAAACCAAATGTAACCTTTTCCTTCTTTGTGGAAAAGAAAAGGGAAAAAAATGGCTTAAAAACAAAAAGAAAACGTACCAGGTTTTTCATCCCCTGTGCCTTTCTTCTCAATGAATGTTGACATCAACTTTTGCACTGTCATCTCTTCACAGTTCTGCTTGAATTCTTGATGCACCTATAGCATTTTGGTAAACAAATTTTTGAAGATTTAAGAGGAAAGTACATACAGCAAGAACAACTCCAGATGGCAATTGAGGTAGGGGATGATCCCAAGAGACTTCTCAGAGAAAAGCAGACAAGATAAAGATGAAGAAAAAAAAATCGTCCGGAAGCTTCCTTGAGAATATTGACAAAAAGACAAGACCAAACAAAAAGAGTCCTTATGCAAATTTTCATAGATACAGCAGCAACCAAACCTACTGAGCTATAGAAATGATCAAGAAAAGTATGCCAAGAAGTACACAGAAGACAAATGAATAAATCCTCTCTACTTAAAAAAACAACAACATTTAATCATAACTCACAAAAGATTTCGGATGTAAAAGCTGACAACAACAAAACCCCTCCCCAAAAAATCAATGTGTAAAAAGGACAAAAGTTCTCTCAAAATATAAAAAAAATATGACGATCACAGTTTGGCAATAGAAGCTTTGGCTTAGAAACAGTTAGGGGGCTACAGATAACATTAATCACTTAATAAAGGTATGTATGAGCTAATTCACTACCAAATGCAAGAATAAATATGACTTCTCTGTCTCTTTCTGCCTCTTACGCAAGTCCATTCCAAGTCTCTCTTCTGACAATTACCTCCTGCAAACATGCCCACACAAAGAAACAGTTATAAAAAGTCTCTTCTAGAGGGTGCGGTGGCCAGTGCGTTCGTCTCAAGCCTCGATTCAGACACGGATTTTTTTCAGCCCCCTCCTGCCCACCCAGCAGTAATGGGTACCTGATTTCGAGTTGGGGAAGTAAAGGCGGCGTGGAAAGGAAATGGCCACCCTACCACAATATGCAAAGGCCCAGGAAGTTGTCTCACTAACAAGGCAATCCCCAATGTCCGGATCAGATGCGGGAACAACTTAATTTTTTAAACTAAAAATACTCAGTATTGCTTTTGTAAACCTACCTGTCCTAACAGAGCATGTTCATTCTCCCATGACTTGGCAAATGTGTCGATAAAATCCTTCATTTGACAAATATGCTCTTCTTCCAGTTCCTGATAGTGCTGTAACAAGAATAGAGTCAGAGCGTGTAGATAAAATTACGCAAACCAAAAGTACAAAACTATATGTATAAAATACACATGATCAGTCTTTGAAAACACCCATTTTCCTTTCACTATGAATACTTTACAGACAATAGATGAACTTCGATAAATAAACATTCCAATCCAGACATGAAAATTAAGACATAGAATCTCTCACATATTCTTGTTGGCAAAAGAAAAATATGCTATTATATTGAATCATGCTTTATAGGGGGTGCCCACATGCGCGGTCGGGTCGGGTCGGGCAGCTTTCTTGTGGTTTCAGTGCACACTACAACCCCATCGCGATTGTACCCAACGACCTGGAAGTTAAAAGTAGAGAAACCTTTAACCTACATGCGACTACACAGAGGGCTACGATTGGCTGAACCTTTGACCCATGAATACATAAAATAGGCCAACGATACTCTTGGACTTCCCGCCCTCCCTCTCTCAGTCTCTCTTTCTGTGTGTGTGTGTGTGTGTGTGTCTGTGTGTGCATGTGTGTGTGCGTGCGTGCGTGAGTGCTTGATTGCTTTATTGTCTCTTTCCTTTCTTGTCTATTTTTCACTTCCCATATCAGAAACCTAGATCTAGCAATGTAAACATTGCTAGATCTAGATCTCTGTATACATCTCTCAACTTATCGCTCTCCCTCCCTGTCACTCTCACCACCCTCCCTCTGTAGTGCTCCTCCTCCTCCTTCTTATTCGTCTCCTTCTTCCTCTAGGCCTATGAGCGCTCCAAACCCGCTGTGAGAAGTGAGAAGACGGTCAAAGGCCTGAGACCGAAACTGGGAATTCCCAGAATACCTACTTAATGTATTCATCGGTCAAAATGGACACATGACTCAGCCTTGTTGTGATTGAATGCAAACAACCCGATCGCACGATTCGCAGGCTAGAAAACAAACGCGTCTGTTTTTGTAGGTCACCGATCAACAATCGGTTTGTGCCACAATGGCCGCTTTGCGCCCTCAATCTGGCTAGCCCTGACTATCCGATGGGCCCGACCCGACCCTACCCGATCGCGTATGTGGGCACCCCCTATAACACAGTGATCAAAGAATATTACAGTTATTCATTTTTCTTGAGACAGTGATGACATACAACAGCTGAAAATTCCTTACATGACATGACTCAATCATTTTCCCTTCAAAATCATTCCGGACTTCTTTGTACTTGTCAATGAGGACTTTGTATTCATCCACTGAAATACAAGAGGGAAGTGGGCCAAGTAATTAATCTGCAGTGATAAAAAACAAAATCAAGAAACATTTCTTTACCAAATTTCAGACTACATGAAGCAACACTCTACTCTCTGAAATCCTCTTCCATAACAAATTTCCTTCACACAATATCACATTAAACGTAAAAACTTTAATGGGAAAGTTCACATTATTCTCCTAAAAGGTGACGTTTACATTATACTTCCAAAATAGTTATGTGTACAAAAGATAAAAACAAATACAAATAATATAGTTACATCTCTCCATAAGAACAATCAAGGGAAAATATAAAATATTCCTTCAAAAATGTAATTAGAAGATGAATAAACTGAAATATACAACCATTCTTCACAAGACTTTAAAATGTGAAAAAAAATTGAAACTTACATGCTTTCTTGTTCTTCACCTCAGCCTGGGAAATGAAATAACAAAAAGTGCTTATTGTTTGACTAAAACAAAAAACACACATCCCCAGTCCTCATTATTTTGTTTTGTCTCTTTCTCCAACACTGAAGTACTCATGCATCGACAGCACTGCTGTTTTCTCACAGTATCAAACTTTTTAAATCAATCCTGAAAAACATAATTTTCTAACGAGACAGATAACAATGATACATGTTGGAAACAGAGAATATAATTTAGAGGAAAAGATGCCAAGAAGAAAAAGAAAACAAGGAAAGAGAATCATCTCAGCTGCTGACTGGCAGTACTTTTCAAATTATTGCGCTAGTTAAGAATAAGAGGCAACAAAGGACACAACAAGTATCCAAAACATTGTCAGTTAGATCAAGAATCACACCAAGCCAAAATGCTAGCTGATTACTCAATAAATCTGAAGAAAAAAAAAAGCAATAAAAATTCAAACTGAAAGAAAGCAAAGTTGAGAAATCGCACACTCTTCAAAACTATGTGACAAAAACCATGACGGAGATTTAGTGTGGTTACTCCAATCATACCTTTTCAATGTCTTTTGCTGATGCATTGTCTCTTCTTAACCTTTCCAGCTCAAAGCATCTTGTATGATAAATTTCCTTGGCCTGAAAGAGATGGAAGCAATGCCGATTATACTGACACATCTTATTCCCTTATGTATTTTCAATATGCAAACAGTTTCAGGTAAGAACAAATTGTTTTTAATTTTACCCGGGGGATACTAGACACATATACATAAATATGCTTTTTATTTTAATCTACAAGAGAGTGAACTTAATGTAGTTAGGGTGAATGACACAAGAAAAGATTTTATAAGCACCTTATTACTTAACCAGTGAGATAACAAAAAGCAATCAGTCCTCACCTTGTGCAATGCTGTGGTTGTCTGTTGAATGGTCTGGACAGAATCCAGTGTGCCCTGTTCATTTTCCTTCGTCTAAAAGATAAACAAGAAGGACAAAAATATTACATATTGTGCTCTAACCCACATACATATAACTCCCAATACTCAAGCCTTACTCACTGCATTACTGAACATGTATGTTCCAGAGTAAAAATTGGTCTCTTCATGGGAACTCTGGTTCTTTGAATCACTAAAAAACTGTAGAATTACAAGACATGCTTTAATTTATGACTTCGCGTGTAGCAATGCCAATCAAGCTTCTGCGTAGGGGAAATTTTGTTACTCGTTTGCAGGTATATTTTTTAACTGGGTCGGATGAAGGTGACGAACTTCCTCAAACTCGTTTGGCTCTACTTCTGGACCAATGTGAATGAAACTTGGCAACCAATCAGAAAGTAGGGCAAATTAATGATATGCGGATGTTAAATTGTTGTTTTCAAATCCCTTTAGCTACGAGCATTTCACTCTTGGCAGCTCAATGCCGCCCTCAAGTAACCACATGTCCTTGTCATCTGGTCGTTGCCAGAGTAGAGTAGGCTTTGTAAGTCTGTAGGTGAGTGTAGGAGCCTGCGTTGAAGAACAGCCAGGTTTGGGCAGTGAAGGAAAAGATGTTCAATGGTCTCCTCGTGGTAGTCACAGTGTCTGCAATGGGGTTCCCATATGGGGTTAATTCTGTTTATGTACTTGTTGGTGTGTAAGTGTCCTGTGCGGGCTCTGAAGATCAACGTCTGATCAGCTCTACATAAGAGATTCAAAGGGTCTTTGGGGTTGGGTTTGTCCATATACCCGAAGAGAGATCTTCCTGTTTCTGCGTTGACCCATCTGTTTAGCCACTCGTCTCTGCTTTTGGCTTGGATGATCCCTCTGCAGGTCTGGAGTTTGTACACATAAATTAACCTATATTTTTGGTGTTGGAAGCACTTTCGTATTGAGTATTGCGTAAACTATAAAGAGCTTGAATTTCAACATCGAGAAGGTAAGAGATCTATCTTTCCTCTACAGTGTTCTCAAATTTGAATGTTTTGTGTCAAGTAGTTATTTAGAATTTATTATAAATGTACCACAACCCCCCCTGTCAAAAGCGGCTTCGCACTGAGATGGCCCATTTTCCCCTCGCTCCCTCTGCAAATGTCTGTAGCCTACAAATGGCCGCATGAATATTTCAAGCCCGTTCATTGGTCACTTGAAACAGGGAAATGTCGGGTCCATGCATCTCACTGTTTTTCTCTCTGTTCCCCTATAACATTGCAATGGTGGTATTCCAAGAAGAGCTTATCTTGCCTCGGGGTGTTCGTGTCTCAACGAGAAAAAAGATTTTTAATTGTACGGCATGTTAGATTGAATGAATTATATTTTATGGTTGGCCTTGGTCCAAAGTCATCAAAGAAAACTTTGCGATTATTTAATCACGCTGCCAACATATTATTATTCTTAAAGATCCCATGTTGTGATACGATGCTATAAATAAAATGCTCTCATCCTGACACCCTTTTTTTTTCTCAAAATATGTTCACCAAAATTTTAATTATAACAAAATAACTACAAAATGGTTAGTAAATCTGACTGCAGAAATGATTTCTCCACCCAAAAACACATTATTGAGTAGCCAGGTTTCTTTCAAAGATTCCATTAAATTTTGATATTATCAATTTTCTTACAGAATCTGCTGTTATGTGGTCCATTTTTTTGGAGTATTTTCCTATATGTGGGTCATCCATATTTTGCCGACCTTTACAACCCTATAACTTTTGTATTTATGAATCGATTCTTTAAATCCAAAAAGCATGATTCTTAGAATTGAAAACTCTTTCTTCAATTTTAAATAAAAAAGTGCTAAAGTGAAAAATCCAATTTTTCATTGACTTTGCTATCCCATGGTAGGTCCACCCCTGCACGACACTCAATATCATCCCAACAAAATGAACTCATGGCGACAGCTGTATTCAAGATTAGTTATCATATTTTGGAACTATGTAAGTTTTACATCCCCCTCTACACAACTGTAGATCATTACGGAGGCAGGCTGCTTGACCCTGCTTGTCAGGGCCAACCCAAGCTGAGAAGAATGCAATGTTCCAGCGTGCAGATGGAGATCTCAATAACAAAACCTCCATAGATTTGAATCGAACTCACATCTTCTGTATGCAATGGGGAAATCCTAACCAATATACCACAAATGCCTGTAAATTAATGAGTGGTAAATATATTCATTTTTAGAAAAACAAAGCACATCTTCCCAAAAAATTATTTACTGAAATTCGTTTACACATATCTCTAATACTTGTAACTTAAAAAAAGACATCAAAATACTGAAGACGGAACATTGGGTCCCAGTACTAGCAGCAGCAACAGAACTAGCTTTTTAGCTGACTGACCGTCTTATGCCGTTTGTGTTGCTCCTCGCTGTAGCGCACCATGTCCTTGATCAAGTCTGCCCATGTGTGCACAAGCTGCATCTGCAGTGTCGACAGCTTCTCAATCAGATTTTTCAAGACATTCCAAAAGGGTCCGAAGGTTCTGAAAAATTAAGTAATGACATAAGATCAATTACCTCGTGTTGTATTGCTCTATCCATTCTTGGACATACAGTGTAAACCATAATATACAATAACAAAAGAGAAAAAAAGAGAGACTGATAGACCCCTATACATCGCCCTCCCAACACCTGCAGGTTGTGATTAGCTGCTGCAACTATGTGCCTTTTCCCATACCCTCGATACAGAAAACACGAAAAAGAAAAGGTAACATGCTGCTACACTCAAACCACACCCAAGGGGAGAGAACAGTCAGCAGCTCATTGTGAGTACATGTAAAACAAAATGGAAATGCAGTTACATCATCACAGTCCAATAAAATTTTTTAATGAAAACAAAAAAACCAACACCAACCATAATGTGTTCTGCCCTTACTTCAAATTGAGGTTAGTGACACAAAATTAACAGCATCAGATACTCACCCAACTTGAGGGGTATTTGCAGCTAACTTTGCAAGCTTGGTAAGCAATTTACTGTAATTTTCCTCAACAGTGCAACTGAAAATATAAAAAGCCAAAGATGATCCTCCATAACTAATAAGATGTGTATGTTGAACTATGCTGTAGAAAAAGAATATGAACAGACAAATTTACAAAGAATGCATTGTTTCATCAAGGTCACACAAATAATATTCTACGCAGCTCATTAAAATTAAATGTGCAAGATGAGCAAAATTTGCTCAGGTAATAAAGTATTAAAACACATCAGACATACATTTAAAAACCCAAAAAGCCTGAAACTGGAAGACTTCAGTCCTGAATACTTGATAGTGATAGTTTTACAAATTAAAAAAAACTCAGAAAGCCAACTTCATGCTGTCTTTTGACTTTCATAAACAAGAGACCGACTCCTAAAAGACACCTACCCACGTCACACAACCTGGCCACATGAAATAGCTCATACAGCAAAATCATATCACAAAAATAATGGAACACTGGAACACTCCAGAAGAAAAGGAAATAGAAAAATGTTAGTGGACTTTTTTCACACTATCCCTATTATCTGGAGTAAGTTTTAGCAATTGTTCTAATCTTCACTCACCAAGTGCCTCCAGGTTGTTAAAGAGCTTGTCTCTAAAGGGCACTGGCACTGGGCCTATGGCCACTTTGGGTTCATTCATTGACCTAATTCTTTATCTCCAGCAAGCAGCTCCCAGCGGCTCGCAGTCGGAACCCCTGTGCCGGTGAGCCGCTGACAACGGCCCAGGCACATTCCTTTACGACAACTTCGACACCAAATTACTTTTCGGCAATTGCCAAAAACAGGTCTCTTATACCGGAGTTCATTCATCAGACAAAGAACTATCAAAATATGTTTGCTACTTTCGATTTAATAACTCATTTAATGACTTTTTTTTTTTTCATTTTTATATTTAGCACCAAAAAAGGGCTCCGGCGTAGTGGGTTTACCCCCCTCGGAGATAAAGAGTTTATACTTTTCCAACATCTAAAATATCAACAAAATTAAAGAGCAAGAGCAATATTAAAATTAAACATATTCTTGTGCATCTTTCAACTTATTTCCACTTTTCCTTTTGTTTTAGAAACAATTAAATCATAGACACACCACCAGCAAAGGAAATACAAAAGAGCCAAACCTTTCTCGAAGAAAATCAACCAACTCTTTCGTGGAAGTATGGCCATGTTTCATATTATGATACAAGGCGAAGTATCCATTGTTTTTGGGACCCTGCAAATAAAATTTTACAAGACTTTAATGAGATTTATGACAGGAATACCATCTATGCTGATAACAAAGCAGTTTAAAAATGAAAGATAACAACAATATTTTCACCTTTTATCCAAAGAAATAAAAAATCTCTCTCTCTCTCTCTCTCAACCTATGTACATATATATAATACATGCAAAACAAAAACAAACCAGATAAACTTTAAACCCACAGGTGTGGCAAAACACTTGTGTATAGGAAACTCCTGCCAACTTTAGTATTTATAGAAAGTGTGAAAAGGACGCTTCTGCTTCATTACTATAAATCCTTGTTAGCTCCTTCTCTGGAATTATAAATCAATGAGTGCAGTTTTATACCAATACATCGCTGCAGCAATGGTTGGCATGCATTAACATACAAATGTGTAGAGGTAGTAAAAATTTTCCCTTAAAATTAAAACTTGCTCTCTAAAAAAACAAAAAACAAAAGAAGGTATAAAACAGTAAACCAAAATTCATGTTCAATAATATTTTTGTCCCAATGTTCTAGTTCATTTTCAGAAACACATAATAATAGACTTCTTCTTTGCCCTCCCCTACTAGATCATAGGGATAGCGACTGCTGGCTCTTTAACCAGCAGTGCAATTTTCACAAATGTTGAAATACCGCAGAAAAGACCTATTTATTGTCCGGACTTATGACTAGTCCAGCTCAAAGCTACTAACAACCATCTTCCTTAACGACAAGAAGGAGGGGGAGGGGGAGGAGGAGGAGGGGGAGGGGGGGAGGAGGAGGAGGAGGAGGAGGAGAAGAAGACGAAGAAGACGAAGAAGACGAAGAAGAATAAATACCGTCGTGAAAATCTATTTATTAATCCAGACTTACAACTAGCCAAACCTACTCTAACGCCAACGTCTACCTTTACAAAGGACACCCCCTCCCCTCCCCCGGCTCTTTAACCTGGAGTGCAATTATGTTGAAATACTGCAGTGAAGACCTATTTATTGATCCGGACTTATGACTAGTCCAGCTCAAACCTATTAACGACCACCTTTCTAAACGACTAGAAGAACTTGTAGAAGAAGAAGAAGAAATGTTGAAATATCGTCGTGAGAACCTACCTATTTATTAATCCAGACTTATGACTAGTGAAACCTACTTTAACGCCAACGGCCACCTTTACAAAGGACCCCCCACCCCCACGATTTGTTGTTTTCTATTCTATGATATGGCATTGGCCAAGACATCCCTGGATGGATACTAACAGGAAACAGCGAACTCGTCACACGGTGTCGTCACAGCTGAAAAACGTGTGGTGAGTTCACCAGAAAAAAGTATCCAAATAACAGTTAACGGCACTCTTCGGGAGAAGTGGTCCCGACCTAATGCCTTACAAATTTATACACATAGATCTATTACACAATCGGAAACAAAAACGGAAGTAGAGTAAAAACAGCTGGTATAAAAATAGGTTTGGGCCTTTTCTATAAATTTACTGTTGTCTGTCTTCTTCCATTTCTGAGCCTTTTTCCACTTCCAATTATTTAATCTGATAGAAGGCCTAACTTTTGATTCATCCCCTGTCGAAGCTGCCCCTTTTCGCCCTGTCCAATTTGCATCAGCTTTAACTCTTGTCCTGCGTCTGTGCTGAGATGCGAATCTTATCAGCAACCGATTACGTTGTACGTTCCAGGCAGGCCGCCGGGGTCACTTTGTGTGTACTGTTGGTGTACAGCCCGCGCGCCGGGAAACATGTGTTTTCGCCATGAATAACGCTGTATCTTTCATAGCTTTCTATTTATAAAGTATTACAAACACATGAATAACCCCCTCTCACAAGCTGATAGACATTACGATGAGTTAGGCCCATTTGAATAACCTTTCTAGACGCTCTTGTTGGTATGAATGACCTGAGGTTCGAAAGGGGATAATTTAGGTCAATTTCCGAATGTTTTGCACTCAAATTGTTCTTTGTACCTGCACATTGGTATTCAAAAATATAAAACAAGCTTCTTTCGAGCTCCAAATGTCTAAAATGGTCAATTTCTTCTATAATTTCATTGGACGAACATTTAGAGCTAGCTCTACCAACTTGGCGTGTTTTGAATGAGACGTACGTCTCAACTACGAACAAACGCAGGCGGTTCTAGAAGAAGGCCACAAACGCACACAAACTCAAGCAGACTGACCCACACACACTTGACCTGCCTGAATGGGGATCCGACGCGTGACCAGAATTGAACGCGAGATGATGCTCGGCGCGCGTGCGCTGAGCCAGGGGCTAGACTGACTCGGGACCAGAACGCAGGCGAGGTGCCATAATAGGCTTATCTGGCGACATAAACCCGGCCCTCAAAGGACGAGGGTTAGAGTGAAAAGTACACGGAGATGGAGTTTTCTGGAGCTTTTTTGCTAAAAATAGAAACAAGTGGAAGCCTAGGAAGCACAGATTTTATTTTTAGATAGAATCAAATGTGCAACGAGACATGGGTCAAATGATACGCAAAAGCAAAGTCTTGGTAGAGGCAGCGTTGAAGATTACCCCGTGGCCGAATTTGCCCCAACTTATGTGACGAAATAACTGTGACGAGATCACTGGAGGTATGTGACGACTTCACAGTGTGACGAGTTCAATAATGGATGATGGTCTTGAACAATTTAAATTTCAACTGTACTACTAGACTACTTGGGCTACATTAAATAGGCCTACTAGGCTACATCAAAATTTTGATTCAGACCAAAGGTACAAATTCAACACATTGACAGACCTGGACTAGGCCTAGATCTAGACTAGATCTAGACTGTCTAGACATCCATCTCATTTTGGCGTTAGCCTACATTAACTTTTAAGTATGACTGTAATGTCATTCAATATGCATCATGCGTGATGTGTGTAGCTTTGTACTTTTTTGTGGAACAAAAGTAAAAGAAAGGAAGAGGCTAGCCGTACTTAATGACGGCTAGACTGCTAGGCTGTAAGGCTAGACAGCTGGGCTAGCCGTACTTAAGTACGGCTAGACAGCTGGACTAGCCGTACTTATTTTTAATATGATGGCCAGACTGACCCACAAAATTTTTTTTAAATAGGCCTACTGAATTGTAAATAAATTATCAGTTTGCTGTAGATTCTACCTAAAGAGAAACCAGGTGCCTTAAAGTCAGTGCATGTACTTTAAACCTGAATAGTTACTAGTGAGACCTGTTTTCTAATGTTAATAGGGCCTAAGATAAGTACAGCTAGACTTCTTGGTTAGCCGTACTTAGACGGCTAGGCTAGCCGTACTTAAGGACGGCTTGGCTAGCCGTTCTTAAGGACGGCTAGACAATCAGGCTAGCAGTACTTATTATTGATGGCTGAATTTTAAATGACATTTTCTGTTTGCAATGCCTAAAGTATTTGTATTTCAGACAAAACCAAAAGGTGCCTTACTGACTTGCATATATTTTAAACCTGAATAATTACTAAATTACTTGATCTAGATCTAATGAGACCTGTGTACCCAACAGGTTTGAGTCGATAGGGCCAAACCTAGATCTTTAAAGTACGGTTAGACTGGCAGTCTAGCCGTACTTAAGTACAGCTAGACTCTCAGGCTAGCTGCACTTAAGTACCGCTAGATCTAGCCACTTCGTAAAAGAAAACCATCTTGAGTCTTCAGTTTTTCATTCTCAAGAATGAAGGCCTACAGTAGACTACACTAGGCTAGATCTAGATCTACAGACTAGTTACAGACAGTGAGGTGAGTGAGACCACATCCCCTTTGGAGTTTGATCTAGATCTAGATATCTAGATCTAGATCTAGATCTAGATCTAATCTACATCTAGAACTAGAAACTCAAGAATATCTAGACTAGCCTAGAAAATTTAGATCTAGGGTGCATGGATTTCACAAGCTTATAAGTTATAATCAGTTTCAACTTCATGTATACTAGATCTAGATCTACATCTACATATATAGAAATCTAGATCTAGATCTAGATATAGATCTAGATATAGATATATAGATTCTAGATCTTACATCTAGAATCTAGAGAGGTCCGCTAGATCTAGATTTCATCCTTTCTAGAATCTAGAACATAACAGGATCTCTGAGTCAAATCAAGATTCTACCTCTAGCCTCTAGATCTAGATCTAGATCTAAATCTAAAATCTATATAGATCTAGAATCTAGAATCTAGCTCCAGATAGATCTAGCCTTCTATTCATTGTGAAGGAGGTGTGTCTTTCTTCGGGAACTTCCGGTTTTTCCTTTCTGCAGAACCAAACGACTGTCCCTTTTTGTCGAGCAACCCTTCGGCTTTGCATAACAAGCAACAGATTTGAACCACCAGAATAAAAACCTTAGAACACAAATCAAATCCTAAAAGTCCGTTCCAGGAGAAAACCAAGGAAATTGTGCACATTCCTAAATTCTCAAAAAGAAGAAACTGCCCCTGTTATTGTCAAGAAGACCATCTCTTCCTCTTGTCATTCCAACTTGGCCAAATCAAAGAGGCAAAGCCAGTTAACAAACGACGTTGAAAAAGACTTAATGGCAGCTACAGATGCCAACTTAAACGTATCAAACACATTTTGAAAAATAAATTCACCATTTTCCTCTCACATAATATGAAATACGTGACCTACTCACCCAAAAGTGATCGGCAAAAGTCGTCATCTTGCCAAGGGATCATCAAGTAATACTTGGATCCATGAATATGATGGCGTTTATTTTGAGTTACAGCGCATGTCAGTGGGCAGATAAACGTGACTACTTCCTGTAGGCCTAGCCTAGTTTATCTTGATTTGTAACTGCTGCTGCTAGATCTAAAGTTACGCAAGGCTACTGTTATGAGCGCAACTGCTGTAGCCTAATAATACATGTAGTAATACACGTTGATCTATTCGTATACCCTATGCAGATTCCACAACTTCGAGCCTACAAGGTTGAAAATAAACATTATCGGAGAGAGAGAGAGATCAGTGGGCCGGGAGATGCTCTTTTTTATCTGATTATCGTGAAGATCATAATATTATTATTGGGCTGCATTTCATATTAGTATTAGGCCAAAGGGGAGGACTTCCGTAACGAGCGACCACTATGAGACAGAGCAGAATTGAGGGGTAGGGGTAGGCTAGTGGTAGGGTTTAGGTTAGGGTTTGGGTTAGGCCTCTTCTATATTGTGTTTGAAGGGGTGGTCGCTCGTTACGGAAGTCCTTCCGGCCAAAGACAGCAACAAAAAAAGACCTAGATTATCTAGATCTAGATTCTAGATCATAATACATTTTTTATCCTATTCGTCGCCCCCTCTTACTCTTAGTAAGAAAGAAGAAGAAGAAGAAGGAGGAGGAAGAGGAGGGGAAGGGGAGGAGGAGGGGCAGGAGGAGGAGGAAGAACAAGAAGAAAAAGCTGGTGAGGGTGTTAAAGACTTCTGGATTATTTATGAAGCATGCAGTCTGAGATATCCGGATCGCCAGCACGGCACCCCACGTGTCCCATCTGTTTTTCATACTTTTATTTTGTACGTTGTATTTATTGGAAGATATCCCAAGTCAAAAGTTCGAGTTTTCTTTCTCTTTTTATTTTGGGGGTTGGGGGTTTTGCATATATAGGGACCTGGTGGGTACAAGACTAATTAATTACATCTAGATCTATGTATCATAAATATTCCCGGAACTAGAAACCGAATTAAAAAGGCTGCGTGCGAGAACGAAAGTAGTTTCAAAACTTCCGGTTCATTTTCCACTTTCCACATGGCCAAGAAAGCACAGTGTTGGTAAATGTATATTAGTTTATATTCGGACAACTGTTTAGCAGTACGTTTTGGAAATATAATTTTGATTAAGCTCTTATAAATTAAGATTGCCATTCTATGGCTGCTCTTCTTATAGAAATTGTTTGGAAATGGGGATAAGCAGTTTGCTAGACTTCTCAGATTGAGATTCACCCTCTCCCTCACTCACTGGCCTCACTCACTCTCCTCCGTCTCCAGGACTTCCCGACTCCGTTCCATAGGCCTAGATCTATCTAGATCTAGATCTAGATTCTAGTATAGGACTAAAATTAATTCTTCTCACTTCATGTCCTCTCTTCTTGGTGATTGTATTACAATAATTCATATCCGCATCGGTTTCAGTCATGTCTCACCCAGTGGGAAAATACAATAGGAGGTTTTATTCACATGAAGCTGCAGTGGGCAATTGTTGGTGATCTTGTACTTGTAGTTCCGTTGGTTAAAGTCCAGGATCCGTTTGTTTACATCCAGTGAAGAAATCCAAAAATCTTGATGACCAAATACTATTTGAAATAGGCTACACAAAGAGCAGGGATGCAACCTAACTGCAAAACATAAAACGAAGTGGCTAGGCTAGACTGAGAGTCTAGCCGTACTTAAGTACGGCTAGACTGCTGGCAGTCTAGCCGTACTTACATCTAGATCTAGGTTTGGCCCTATCGACTCAAGCCTGTTTAGTACACAGGTCTCGTTAGATCTAGATCTAGTAATTATTCAGGTTCAAATACATGCAAGTCAGTAAGGCACCTTTTGGTTTTGTCTGAAATACAAATACTTTAGGCATTGCAAACTAAAAATTTCATTTACAATTCAGCCATCAATATTAAGTACGGCTAGCCTGACAGTCTAGCCGTCCTTAAGTATGGCTAGCCTGGCTGTCTAACCGTACTTAAGTACGGCTAGACTGCCAGTCTAGCCGTACTTATCTTAGGCCCTATCAACATTAGAAAACAGGTTTAAAATACATGCACTGTCATTAAGGCACCTGGTTTCGTCTCAAATACAAATACTTTAGGTACTGCACACTAAAAATGTATATTTACAATTCAGTAGGCCTATTTTTTGTAAATGGTCAGTCTAGCCATCATATTAAGAATAAGTACGGCTAGACTGCCAGTCTAGCCGTCATTAAGTACGGCTAGCCTCTTCCAACATAAAATTTAGGATAAAATTCAGAGGGACATAGATCTAGGTCTAGCACATATGCGATTAAAAGTAGAAAGACGCAAACTATTTTTAGGTATGGCGCCCATCTTGTTTGACGTCAGACCAGGATACCCCTCCAATCTCGTGACTACATCTAAGTATAGACAACTGCATGGCACCAAATATGGAAGTGTCTATGAATATGACGATGCCTAATCTACATCTTTCTCTCGGAAGTTCTGATAGCTGATTTGATAGCACGTCTGCGTTTGATGTCGTGCAATGACTTTTGGAGCGGTTTGATTCCGGTCCCGAACAGTTTTTTTTTTCTCTTTTCCTCCTCCCGACTGACCAACAGTTCCATAAATTGTAGGCCTAATTTGTAGAGTTGCTTTGAAGTTGTTGTTTTTTAAAAAAATGTATTAGTGATTAAAAATGCAGGAGAGGGGGGTTGGTAGATCTAAATTTAGATATCTAGATCTAGTCCTCCTGCGTCTTTACGGCAATTTTCGTGCCGTCTTCCATCATGTCCAAGTAGGCCTACTAGATATAGAATCTCTCTAGATCTAATCTAGATCTAGATCATCCGAAATGTTACCGAAAACACGTCGTTCCATGTGGGTATCCCAGGAAGTGATGACATCACATTACTAAAATTAGCAGCCAATCAGAAAGATGTGTCTTTTCTACGTTTAACGGCATGTGGACATAGTCGCCCCCCTGAACCCCCCTCCTCCATATTTTTGTTAGTCAGGGGGAAACCCCCCTACTCAACTCTTGACTTTAACGAAGGAAACTGCAAAATCGCCCAATTGTTTACTTTCTCGCGTTTAATTCCGGCCGCGCCTAGATCTAGATAAGACTCTATGTTTCCCCGACTTGATATTCAAAACTTTGCGTTGGGATTACGAATACGTAAACTGCGCCATTTTCATCATTTGTAGGTAGATCTAAATCTAAGTCTTGTAACATACTGGCTTTAGTCTAAAGTTTAGCCCTTCTTCTGTACTGATTTTGATGGCCATTGCTTGCATTGATATTCATGGAGTTCAGAGTGGTCCCTCGTTTCACGGAAGTCCTCCCCGGGAATTAAACACGGGAAAGTAAACAATTACCCTGCAGTGAGCACGTAGCACAACATGCGATTAAAGGAAGGCCGCGATGAAACGTAGAACGACGCAAACTATTTTTAGGTAAGGCACCCATCTTGTTTGACGTCAGACCAGGATACCCCTACGATCACGTGACGACATCTAAGTTACTGTACTAAGTATAGCCAACGCATGGCACCAAAGATGGAAGTGTCTATGTTATATCAAGCTTAATCTACCTCTCACTGTCGGAAGTTCTGATGGCGGAATAGACAGCATGTCTGCGTTTGAAGTCATGCAATGATTTTTTGAGGGGTTCCATCCCGGTCCCGGACAGGTTTTTTTTTTCCTCTTGAACTCCTCCTCCCGAATGACCAACAGTGTGTCCTATAAATTATAATTTGTTGCTTTATAGTTTGTTTTTTTAAATATATTATTAGTGATGAAGAATGCAGGAGGGGGGGGGGGGTAGATCTAGATTTAATCCTTCGTGTTTTCGTGCGGTTTATTGTTTTTTGCGTTTACCACGTTTCAATTTCAAGCATCAGCTCTCTTAATCTTACTGAGCATCAACGATCTAGATCTAAGCGATCTTCCATCATTTCCAAGTACTAGATCTAGGAAATCCGAAATGTTACCGAAAACACGTCATTCCATGCGGTACCTCCACGGCCTTCTTATAATAGTCTGTGGGTATCCCAGGAACTGATGACATCACATTACTAAAATTAGTAGCCAATCAGAAAGATGCGTCTTCTACGTTTAACAGCATGTCCAAGGTCCCCACCAGGTCAGGAAATCAGGGAAAAGTTGGGAATTTTGAGATGGGTCGGTAAGTTGGGAAAGGATAGGGCCTGTGTAATATTAGTAGTGTAGCTGTCTAGACAGAATGGTTGATGAATCATGAAGAGGAAACGTAATTGAACCGCTATGGTGGAAGTGTATGTGTGACACCGATACTTGATCGGGAAGAATCAATATCTACTTTTGCTTTCGTTTCCACCCAGAAATTTTCTGGTAATAGTCTTTATAAATAGATAACGCAACATTTGTAACAAGCAGGTTGTGCATTACAAAAGCTGTGTTGCCATGAAAATAAATCAATATTTGTCCTGTGCTGTCATGTGTGGGGGAAAAAAAAGAAAAGAAAGGCATACAAGCGTGTTGTCAGGTTCGCCATCGTGACCAGTCAGTGAACCTGCGCGTTCGCATCACATGATAAGGCATTGTGTGAGTCCCTGCAGTCTGAGCGCTGTGAAGTATAGGACTCTGGAGAGGGGGGGGGGGTGTTGACTTTTTTTAAAAGATACACTCGGGGAAGGGGTCTGGTGGGGGGCTGAAGGCAACGCCAGAGGACGAAAACTGAACTGGGAAGCAAATTTTTTAGTATATTTAGAATTTTGATAACACTGAGCTCTCTGCAAAGCGCGCGTTAGTGCAGGCCTTGTGTGGAATCGGGATCCTTTATGCCTTGTTATTGAACTAAAGTGTTCATGTTCCATTGGATGGGGTGATAGTAATTTACATCTATATTTTTGCTTTCTGTTCAAGGTTGGCAGATTTTCAGTGTCACTGCATCTTGCCCTCCCTCAGTTCTTGCACCTCTCACACTGAGCCTTTCAAGTTATTACTAATATTACTCTACTTTGAGTTTGAACGATAGTTTCGTCTTCATGTTTATGATATGAATCATGACACCGAGACTGGTTATTGTCTGTTGATATTCTGATTCTAGGTCTTTTCTCAGGCTCAAAACGGGATTCATTTTTTGTATAGTTTATGTAGACTAATATGATGAGGGGAAAATATAAATAAGTAAGAACAGACTGAAATACCAAAGTCACACAAGATCCCAGTGCTACACTGACATGTTGTTGACTGGATATAATGTAACTACACGTTCTACTTCTTTTGTATGTTTGTCACTCTCTTGTGACCTGCTATTTTGGGGTGCCTTGATAGTCGAAGCAGACCTTGTGCTGTTGAAGCTAGAGAGGTGAGCAGTCTAAGTCTGATTCCCTGTAAAGACTTCTCTGTTGACACCCCGAACAGAACATATACAGCTCAACTTCCACCTGAACAGAATAAACCCGGAACTTCCCCCCAATGTGTCCCTTGTGTGACTATGCATATGAGACTGTGGATCATCACCTGTTCCACTGTACAGCCCTAAATGACATCAGAGCTACCCTCCTCCCTCCGAGACCTAACATTGACAACACACTCTATGGAACATTACAGCAACTGCAGCAGACCTGCACTTATCACTACATGGCATTGGACAGAAGGGCGAGAGCCCAGCTGTTGCTGGATCGATAACAACAACAACAACTGTTGACACCCACTCCTTGGCACTCATATGACCTTATGCAGTTGCGAGTGCCGTAAAACCTTCTACTAGATCTATATATATAAAAATGATTTCCCCTGGCTAAATGTGACCATGTCATAAACTGTTCTTTTTCTTGGAGTGTGTCTTGGATGGTTTTTATGACACTGTGTACTCTCTGCATGAACCATACAGTATAATACTGTTAGTTTTTGTACTGTGTGCTCCTACGTTTTTCATCGTTTTTCTGGTTTTCCTCAGACGCAATGACTCTTGCTCCAAGCAAAATCTTCTCTGGCTTTCGAGCCCTTGGGTTTGTGAGTAATCATGTTCCTCTCGTGACACGCTACCACAAGAGGCATAAAGACAACTATGTAATTACCTGTGTCGGACAAGCGTTTCACGTTTATAATGTGAGTTGCTGTTAGATTTTTTAATTAACCTCATTAGTTAATAACCTTTTTTTAAAAAGAAGAATACGTTTTATTGAATGGCAACATACAGTTTTAATGTGTCTTTACTTTAGTATAGATTTGTGCAAATCAATGAGAAAATTGATTCTGTTGGAGTCAACAGTGACTGAACAAAAAGAACCTCCAGGTTTGAAAGACAAGCATGTTAATAAATAAGTGCTCAATTTATTTTCATCTATCATGGGTGTGGTGCTTATAATATCACTTCTTTCTTCTTCTTCTCGATCGCATCACACTTGAAGTCCGGTATCTGTCATAAATTGGGCCGTCCTGCTCAGTTCATCTGGCGATAATATCACTGAATTGAGCTTCATCATTCCATTGTTGTATTTCCACTATATTTGAAATCAATTTTCTTCCACAGGTTAATAAGCTGGGAATTGTTTCTGTCAGTAAGTATTTTATTTTCTTATCGGTAACAAGGAATATAACTCACTTATAACTCACTACTTACAGAATTATTGATGGCTTTGTGGCCTCTTAATCATAATTTGATATTCCTTACATGAAAGTAAGAATAATGCTTCTTCTCTTAATTTTTCTCCATGTAGTCAATTGAGCTCCCCCCCCCCCCCCCCTCTTTTTCCCCATTTTCCACACAAGCCCAATCAGCGAAGGGATCTTATAGTCTAGTCTAATAGTCTGTTGGAAGAAGTCTCTCCTAGAGAACCCTGGTTTTCCACTGTCCACTTCTAACATTATAATGTCTTGCAGTCTTGTACACATTTCATATGGTATTTTGAGTGAAACTTTTTGAGGGGGTTCTCATGGTCTAATGGTTAAGGTGTTCGCCTCTCATTAAGTAGGTCCCAGGTTCAATTCCCGGTAGCGATGGAAAATTTTTTTCTCTAAAATTTTCTCCTTTCATATCCTTTCCTGCTCTTTTACTGCTCTCTAACAAAGTTTGTCATCTTCTTTCGTCTCCACTTTCTTCCCTCAACCCCTTTGCCCCCTCATCTGGGCTCCTGACTCTTTCTGCAGCCTTTCTACTGCTTCTCCTTGGCTCCTTCTTACTGCTGTCTTTCAACCACACCCCTGATTTTTTGGTAGTTAAGATCTACACCTAGCCTTCTCGGGACAAGGACGAAAAATCTCAGAGGTCCCATGTGCAAATTGTGCGCATTAAAAATCCCTTGGTGGTCAAAATTGATAACAGTAGGCTTTCCTTCCAGCTGAAAATGTTTGGTGTGTCCAGCGCGCTTATATGACCGTATGCAGTTGCGAGCGCCGTAAAACACTTTAAAAGAAAAGAAAGGACTTTTTGACAATTTATTTGCTATTTGGATGAGACTATTTTCTTAGAAGATAGTCCATGGATTCAAATGTTTCTCACTCATGGGACTGTGGGTTTTGATCTACAAAGAAGCACATTGTCAAACGAGGACTGCTTTTTAGTTCTATGCCCATTCAACCGTAGTATTTGATAACCATGATTACTCTTCCAATCACAGTTATTCTTTACTCTTTGAATATTTTGTGACTCTGGAAAAGTCTTCAGCTAATTTGATCTTGCAATAAGCATTTTCATTTCATTATGGTAAATGAATGACTAGTACTCGAATGGTAAAAGACAATGAACTCAAATTTGATAAATGTGTTTTGTCTTTCTTCTTTGCTCGTCCACTCACCCCCTGTCTCTTGTTGAATAGTCTCATACTGCTTATACTTATGTTTGTCTACTGCTGTAACTTTTGAAGGATGATGATCCGATGAACAAAGAACTCCTCTTTTGCATAGAGAACAGCTGTGCCCCATTCATATTTTTGTTGAATTTTCGAATTGACGTTGAAGAAAAACCAAACTATTGTTCAAAAGATATTTTATCTCATCTTTCCTTTTGTTTTTGCAGGTGACACACATCCTGAGGACATTAATGTGATGGCAGCAGACTTTCGATATGTCTTTACAGCAGCAGGGAATGAAATTTACAGAGTAGCCAGAAACAAAAAGGTAACTGATCAAGGTGTACTTCATGAAGGACTCTGGTCTGAAAATCATTCATATTTTATTCATGAACCTAAGAGTACACTTATATTCTATCAGAAATGAATGTTTTGTACTGTCAATCGGGGTTGGTGATTTTAAAAAATTTTAAAAATCGATTTTTAAAATTTAAATCAGATTTTTAAAAATTTAAATAGGATTTAAAAAAAAAAAAATTTTTATGTCCACAGTTTGGGATTTTTGGTTGCTAAAAGTATGTTCTTTTAGTGCAAAATGCATTGTCTTTATTTTAACTAATGATTAATTTAGGCAACTGCAATTTTAGAAAGCCTTAATCTGCTATATCAGTGAATTATGGCTACAGACAAAAAATGAAGAAAATGTCGATCTAAAAGGAAGGGGGGGGTGATTATGCATAGATAAACTTGCATTTTATTACAGTATGTGTGTGTGCACGCGCTTGTGTTTGTCCAAAAAGAAAAAGAAAATGCTAATTTCAATTATGAAAAAAAGTAAATTGAATACTGTATTATTTTACTACTTACAGTGACAGGGGGGAAAGCAGACTTTTAAGCAATTTTAGTCTACTAAACCTTATATCTGTTTTATGAAACCAAGAAAAGAAATTCTGAATGTTTAAAGATGTAAAAACAGAATACCCTTTTTTAAAGTGATTTAAATCACTGAGTTTTATTTTTAAAATCAAGTTGATTTAAGTTTTAAAAATTAACTGATTTAAATCGACCTGATTTAAATCAACCCAACCCTGGTTTTCAATTATGAAAGAAAAGTAAATTGAGAACTGTATTATGTTACAGTGACAGGGGGGAAAGCAGACTTTTAAGCATGATTATATTAGTCTACTAAACCTTATATCTGTTTAATAAAACCAAGGAAAGGAATTCTGAATGTTTAAATATATGTAAAAACTGAATACATTTTTTAAAAAGTGATTTAAAAATCACTGATTTTTATTTTTAAAATCAAGTTGATTAAAATATATAAAAAAATCAACTGATTTAAATCAACCCAGCTCTGATTTCAATTATGGAAAAAAAGTAAATTGAATACTGTATTATTTTACAGTGAAAGGGGGGAAAGCAGACTTTTAAGCATGATTATATTAGTCTACTAAACCTTATATCTGTTTAATAAAACCAAGGAAAGGAATTCTGAATGTTTAAATATATGTAAAAACTGAATACATTTTTTAAAAAGTGATTTAAAAATCACTGATTTTTATTTTTAAAATCAAGTTGATTAAAATATATAAAAAAATCAACTGATTTAAATCAACCCAGCTCTGATTTCAATTATGGAAAAAAGTAAATTGAATACTGTATTATTTTACAGTGAAAGGGGGGAAAGCAGACTTTTAAGCATGATTATATTAGTCTACTAAACTTTATATCTGTTTTATGAAACCAAGGAAAGGAATTCTGAATGTTGAAATGTGTAAAAACTGAGTAAAAATAAAAAAAAATTTTAAGTGATTTAAATCACTGATTTTTATTTTAAAAATCAAGTTGATTTAAATATAAAAATAAAAAAAAATCAACTGATTTAAATCAACCCAACCCTGCTGTCAATTACATAGACTTTATGACAATGCTATTCACACCTAAGGTCAACTTCTGATATGCCCTGACAGGTCAAATTTATTTATTTCCTACTTTCTGTGTCCATACGAAAAAGTGTGCGTGGTTTCCATAGTTTTAATTGTGTCACCCTGCAGTAATGGGTACCTAGCTTTGAGTTTGGGGAGTAAAGGCTGCATGGAAAGGAACTGGCCACCCTACCACAATACACTGAGGCCCAGGAAGAATTGTCTCAGTAACAAGTCAATTCCTAAATGTCCGGATCGGATACTGGAACATCTTTACTTACAGCTTGCTGGGTGGTTGAATTTGAACTCGTAGGAGAAAGATAATATAGGGGAAAATTTTCCTTGCATCACTATCACCAATGTTCATACAAGACAAGCTGAAGAAAAGAAACATTTCCTCTCCCCCTGGGGAACTTATTTCATTAAAAGTTATCTTCAAGCGTGTTATTAAAAATCCCTACATTAGGAGTGATTTCCTTACTTTGGGCAAATTTCAATATTTGGGCTTTTTTTCATTTCCCAGTATCAGATGTTATTTTCTTGCAAAAAAAAAAAAAAAGAGTTTGCTACATGTGTGGTGTGATGGTGTGGTTATTCTTGTTTACTAAACATTGCAACCTAAATATTATATCAGATTGTTTTTATTTTTTTCTCATAACCTGTTTTGTATTGTCGTTTATTGTTTTCATAGATTGACAAAACCTACAGTGGACATAAAGCAGAAGTGACACTGTTACTGCCATTTGGTCCACACCTTATATCAGTGGATGCTGATGGCTATATGATTGTCTGGGACACCAAAACTGAAGGTAAGAAGCTGGAATGGTAGCAACTGGCTTTTTTGTCTATCCTGTTCAAAAACCTAGAAATGTTTACTATTCTGCATCCAGATGAGTGGGTGGTTGGCGGGTGCTCTGGTGTGGTTTGCTCCTTCTTTCCTATCAAACATCTATCATCTTTATCTCCCCTCCTTTTTTGTGTTTGTTACTCTCTTGTAACACGTCTAGTCTTCGGCACTTATATGACCTTATTGTGTTGCAAGTGCTGTAAAACACTTACTAAAACAAACTAGCATCCAGATGATGCTGAAGCTAATGACAAGTGTTGTTTTTGTTGTTTGTAATTTGTTTGTTTGAAAATTAATTGCACAAAATTTTCTTTAAAAAAATTAATTGGTTATACATTTGCTGTCTGTCGTCAGAGAGGGTTTTGATAGTGTTGACACACTGTTTATGTTTAAAAAGTAACGCCCATGCCTATTGATGACACTAATTGTTAATGATGCCTTTTTTTGTTTTGACGTACTTTCTTAACAGAATACTGATATTGTGCATTTCATATATTCTTCAATTGCATTTATCCGAATCCGAAAATGTTTCAGAACAATACATGCAGATTAGATTCGACCCTGCGGCCTTCTCAGTGACAGCCATAGCTCATCCCCACACGTATGTCAACAAGATGATACTGGGCAGTCAACAGGGCACCTTGCAGCTCTGGAACATCCGCTCCAACCGACTCATCTACTCTTTTGCTGGCTGGAACTCTCCGGTCACAGCAATAGTGCAGGTTGGTAGACTTGCTGGTTTGTTTGTACCTCATAGTGAGTTGAAAGGCTGGGTCTGGGTTGTCTTTAGTATCATGAAATTCATTTTTTGCCTGTTGACACGGTTTGTATTATGCACCTTGAGTTTGGAATAAAAAATCACATTTATCTCTGAGCCTCAACCTTTTTAGAAATTTTTGAACTGTCACGTTCATTAAAAATGTTAAAATTTGAACGGATACCCTCTGGTTTGCTGTCTGTGACTAATTTGACTTGAATGGAGCTTTTCATGTGTCCTCTTCTGTCATTTTGTTACAAACTTGTGTATTTCTCATCAGTCAACAGCTGTGGATGTGATGGCGATAGGTCTTGCAGATGGACAGGTCATCCTGCACAACCTTGCTGTGGACAAAACGGTTGTAAAGTTCAAGCAAGATTATGGACCTGTCACAAACATCAGTTTCAGGACAGGTAATGCTTTGTTTGCTTTTTGAAAGCTAAGAAAGGAACTTGGTTCTTCAGTTTGATTTAAGTTGAATCGTCTATTAGGCGTAAAATTGATTATTTGGAACTTTGAGCTCTTCGCTGTGATATCCGAACTTTGGCTGAGAGGATGTGTATCTGAAATGGCTCTCTGTAGAGTTTGAAACTACCTTTTACACATAAGGTAAATTTTTCCAACAGTATATCGTACTGTTCACCTTTATAAAACATGAGTGCCTATGAGAATGCATTGCATGAGGACCTGGATAAAACTGGATTGGGGGGGGGGGTTAAAAAGGTCAAAGGTCTGATTAACATTGTTTTTGCCCATGCAACTAACATATCCACTCACTCTGTCTACTCGCGCATGGTAGCATAAACTGAGATTGGTACTGATGTTCAACCGGTGTCTGATGAGTGTTATTCTCAGCATGCTTTCTAGGCATGAGGTCAGGTGATGTGCCAACATTATTGTTGCTTTGTTTTCACTCTTGGATAGGGCTTTGTATTATTGTTTCAGTTTTGTGTATAGTGGTTGATTAAATCTTGTTCGAAATTTGTTTGAAAAAACACAAAAAATAAATCCTTGAATGTGTATCGGATTTGTTACTTTGTTTAGAATTGTAAAGAACGAGTGACATTCATGTTTGTGTGAGATAAATTAAACTGTGTTGTTAATGTTTATAACTGTGCTTTCAGATGGGCACCCAATGATGGTGACAGGAAGTGCTTCAGGGCATATTGCACTTTGGGATTTAGAAAACCGCAAACTACACAGCTACTTGGAAGAGGCCCACTTTGCTTCTGTAACAGGCTTGGTTTGCCTACCTTCTGAACCTCTCATGGTTACATCAGCTGCTGACAACTCTCTCAAGGCATGTTCACAATGCAATAATGTTCTTTAATCTGAATTGTTCAATGTTTTTCTAGATTGTAAAACATTTTCATTGTAAATACAGCATATTTTTTGTTTTGGATATTTAATGTCTGAGAAAACTTAATGTATAATTTTTCGTTTTTGAAACAAGGCATAATGAGGTATTTGGTAATAACTGATATACATAAATAGGAACCAGTTCTTTGTGTTTATCTATCTTGTTAGAGCTCTCAGGCTTGTTTTATTGGAAATTGATGTAAACTTTAAGGCTTTCATTATTGCGAGCTGTGCTTCATGGCTCGTGTACTCCCAACGCTGGACCGCGAGCTGTGTTTCACGGCTGGCCACTTCCTGCTTTAAAACCACGCCTACTTTTGTAACATCTGAAGATGATATCTCAGGCTGAAGAATGATTGTTTTCAGCAGCATATTGAGATAGGTCACATTATTTTCCCTTAATTTTCATATGAAATATTGAAAATTGAACGAACTCAAAATCTTTAATTTTTCAGACGGTAGGCAGAATCAGAAAGTAGGTCACAGATAGGGCCTGGTCCAGGTTAGGAAAATCCCTGGTGGGAAAGAGTTAATATCAGGCTCAAAACGCAAACTCATTCACATAATGTCTAAAGCATGCTATGTATAGAAATATTAAGTTAGAATAAATACTTTGTATAAAAGAAATGGGTTGAATTAACATTTCTAAATCTGAATGTGATTAACACTGACACAGGTCTGGATATTTGATCTTGCTGATGGTGGTGCGCGGCTGCTGAGGTCACGGGAAGGTCACAGTGCTCCTCCCACATTCATACGCTTCTACAGCAATGATGGACAAAACCTCCTGAGTGCAGGTGAGAATGGCAGCCATTTACTAGAACTGTTTGAACTCTGCTCTCTCACTCACATCAGTGCCCAGCATAGTAGGGAAGACTTTGTTGAGGGTATTACTAAACGGAATGCTTTTTAAATCAGTTTTTGTTGCTCTGGAGTACATGTACTATGTGCTCATGGTCAGTTTAGCTTTTTGTTTTTAATTTATGTGTTTATTCCCTATTTTGTCTTTCATCTCTTCCCTCACTTTCCTCACCAGTATCTTATCATACTTTGACTTTCTGAGACTAGTCATGGTTCTTTTTTAATGCACCTTATTTCATATTGTAACATTTTGGGTGGCATTTTATGTTGTGTTTTAAAATCTCTTGCCAGTTCCTTTCTTTTGTACGCCTTTGGATTTGAAGTTCAAATTTTATTTTTCCTCTCGATCCAGGTCAGGACAGCACCATACGGTCGTTTTCTACAGTCCATGACAAGCACAACAAGAGTTTAGGCCGTGCCTCCTATCACAAAAAAGCTTCACGTCGCCTTGGCCTCAAAATGGACAAATACAAAATGCCAGCAGTGGTCAAATTTGCAGCAGGTGTGTGTGCAGATATATTTTTGTACTTATGATGCACCTTCGTCTGCACCCGCTTCACAACCAGTCTTTGTTTTTCATTTCTTATTCTCTTTTTCTGTCTAAATCGGGGTTTGTATACCTTTATACAGCCAGTGCCTACATTCTCCTCCTTAAAGAGGATAAAAATGTTCATATCACCCACCTACATGTATTTCCAAGCGGGGCGTTGAATAAGATCTGTCTCTACCTGGGTGATCCCTACTGCCCACCCAAATTACCAAATCAAACTCTAATAGGCAACATATAGCCCAGGTTGGCAAGCACTGGACTATATTTACTCTAAATATATACGTGAAGCAGTGTGGAATCAGGCGCTCGTCAAAGTAATCAAAGTGAAGAACCTGACATTTTTCCGCAGGTGTGTGAATTTTTATAAAATTTTCTTTTTTTGGCTCAACTCCTTTCATGCCCATTAAAAAACACATATCTGTGTGGAGTTTACTGAAAAACGTTGATTAAAGGCACAAAAAATGTATAAGCCTGGTGTGTTGATATTGGGTACTTGGCGGGTGTGTGGGCTTAATGATGAACTAATGCGTTGACCGTTAGCGTGGCTCTTTCCCCATTTATGTTCATGGGCTTCGCCAGGTCCCCAGGAAGCATGTCGATGCAGCAGAGTGGGCCGAAAATAAAGTGGATATAAGAGAAATTGTTTCGTGGAGATATTAAGGGAAAAATTTTGTAATTGGAAAATATGTCGACATGTCTAAATGTCAATACATCGGCTGGCGATATAAGTGGATTATACTGCATTTTTTATTTAAAAAATAAGCCGTAACCCCCATAAAATTTACTGTCTGAGATAAAGGAAATGAAAATTTTATGAATGAAATCTGGAATGGCAAAAATGATATCAGGAATAGATTCAGTTGATTCCGATATAATTTTTTAGTTGTCAGGACAAAATGGAATTGTGACGACTATTACCAGTTTATTGGCTTTCAATTATACAGACTTGACAATATTTACAAATTTTTCGTAACATTACAAAAATATGCTAGAAATTTGACCCCATTACGAAAATACAAATGTACTATGAAAATCGGATCAATTTTATAAATAATTAATTCTACAACTAGATAGCACCAAAATAATTCTCAGACGATCATGAGTATTCGTTAATTGCGGGTTTCCAATAGACCGATTACCGTTTAGTATCGTTTGTCTTGTGGTATTGGGCGCGACATTTCCACAGTACATCTTGATTCTATATTTTGAATACAACAGCAGCTGGGTTTTTTTCAAACTGCACCTTGTTATCACACTTTGAATTCAGGATTCCTTCCGTTTTCCCCTCGAGGAATGTCATTCTGTCTTTCGGCAAGGCTTAGATTTTATTGATTTCACGTTCTATTGATTACTCGATCTGGATTTTGTTGTGAAAATGGCTGAGCCTCCTTCTAAAAAAACAAGAACTGATGGGTCTAAAACTTTTTAGCAGGCATATACTGATGTGTGGCCCTGCTCTGTGAATTTTTTACTTTATTATTTTTTTAGTAGACCCCTACTTTGTAAAAGGAAAATTATACTATTACTAATTTTTGGCCTTTTCATTACCAATTTTTAAAGTCTCAATTTGGCAGTCTGATTATACACCTCATCCTATTGTTGGTGGTGGGGATTAGCTTACATACTGAATTATGTTTTTTGATTAACTTTCTTCTGTGTACATATTTCACAGCTTTTATAAAACAATTGTTGATTAATCATTAAAATGCCTTTGTTGCTGCAGAGCCAAATCGTGAGAGCGACTGGGACAACATCATCGCTTGCCACAGGTCACAGACGGTTGTGACAACTTGGAGTTACCAGAGATCCACCATGGGCCAACACAAACTGAAACATGCCAGGTTTAAGACAGATGTGTCAGAACATGCAATTACAGCCACAGTGAGTTCTGACAGTGGAGTTTTTCCAAATTTGCTGACTTTGTTCGCCTCTATAAGTAATTATTGTTTATGGAAAAGTGAGAAGTCTTCTGCGCTTGTGATGGTCACTAGTCCAGAATGCGGGGGGGGGGGAGAGAGAGAGAGAGAGAGGGGGGGGGGGGGGGGGGGGGGAACTAAAGGGTCACTGTTATTCATGTTTTTGTGTGCTCTTTGGAGAGACTATCTATAATTTATAAAGTTCTATACCTACAGCTGAAGTGGCCATACACATTCTGTATCTCTGTATCTAGCATAAATGTGAAAACTCTGCTGCTACTAGATAAAGGCAAGTCCAAGAGCACTGAATGGTGCACATTTGTTGCACCTATTGTATCTATATTATGTTCGGATATTTGTGACATAATATAAATTGCCTGGAAGACAGTTTGCTGGAAATTCTATTATTTTAGTTTCATCTTATGTTAACTTTAAGTGTCTTTATGTCTTGTAGAATATTCTTAAAACTGTCACTGATGTCACCGTTGCTTTCACATTCATTTTCTCCTTTTATTTCATTGATTGTATTTTCTTCACTCCAGGCTGTGGACATCAGCTCCTGTGGCAACTTTGCTGTGATTGGCTACAGCTCAGGTCATGTGGACATGTACAATCTGCAGTCTGGGTTGATAAGGGGCTCCTTTGGAGATCCAACAGGTGAGGGCCGTGAAGATAATCATAATCTATCACCTTTAGTTAGACACCAAATGTCTGTACCCAAAAGTAGGCTTTTAACGGTAATAAGAACCCTGACAGACCCTGTAATATTTCTTAACATTATCAGCTTTCTCGAAAGTGCCAGTGAGAGTCTCTATTTTATAAGTGCTCAAACACACTAATGTACTGACCGGGCCATTTATTTTGTGGCAATGAAGGCACTGATAAATTTTATTTTGTGAACAAAATGAGAATGATAAACTCAGATTGACCCTGACTTTGGTTTCAGGACAGAGAGGAGTTGTATTTGTAGAGAGGATTACAGATTACAAGTTTTTCCGTTGGTTGTGTATAAGACTGACATTTTTATTGTTTTGCCCCTCATTTTTGGGCCATTATACTTTTGTTGCTCCTATTAGAGTTAGTTAGGCTTTTTTGTTTGTTTCTTCTTTTCTTCTTTTTGCTGGAGGTTGCTGCCTATGTGGAATATTTTTAAAGTCCTAGCATAATGTATTTGTGATTGCTTTCATGTGGATGTGCCTAATTTTAGCTCACATGAAGGATGCCGAAAACAGAATTAATTTTGGATGTGTTAAAGAGATTCTAACATATTTTTTATTCATGTTACAGCTCATGATTGCACCGTCCGTGGTGTTGCGTGTGATGGCCTCAACCAGAAGCTCATCACTGGAGGTGCCGATGGGCTCCTTTGTTTCTGGCGCTTCAAGGCAAAGACGATGCTGGACAAACTTCAGCTGGAGGCTTACATCTCTCAGATGCAGCTTCATAGAGACAGGTGGGCAAAATTTGATATGGTTGGTATGGACAGATGTGGGTCTGCAGTATATTTCAGCTATTTTAAAAATCATTTGTGGTGTTGTTTTAAGGGAGGGTTTTTTAGAGAATTTTGTGAAGTTCTTCTGTAAGAAGTGTGTTTGTTTTCAATGCAAAAAAAATGTCTTTTCAATAATGTAATTGCTTGGCACAAAAATGAATTTGTTTACAGGGAATGTAAGTTATATTGTAAGAATGTTTGTTGCCCTGATAAAATCTCCCAGCGGTCTAAAGTTTGGTCTTCCCTCGTTTGGTTTGTTTTTTTTTCAGCTCCATGCTGGCAGTAGCTCTAGATGACTTCACAATCGTCATTATCGACATTGACACTCGGCGGCGTGTGAGAGAGTTTTCTGGACACACATCTGCTATTTCGGACATGGTATGTCAACCATTCTGTCAGTGCTTGGTTGCTTTCTTACTTTCCATTGTATTTGAACATAAAAGATCATTTACATTTTTTGTTCTATTATGTCGCTTTTCTTCCATTGGTCCACATTGCTAGAACTTTTTATTTTAGATTTGCTTGATTGTTTGAGATTTTTTTGTTTTTGTTTTGTGGCGTGGCATATATAGACGAGAAAGAGATTATAGTAATGCTGTCATTTCTACCTATTTAAGACCCCTGAAAGTGTCTATTGGTGTTATCATGTGTATTTAGAATAATTATTTAATCTTTTAACTATGTGCAAGATAGATTTTCACACAATTCATTTCTGTGTTCAGACTTTTAGGGCTGATGGAAGATGGTTGATTTCTGCCAGCATGGATTGTACAGTGCGGACATGGAATATACCCACTGGGAGGTATGTGTTGAATCTTTGGGTGACAGATTTGTGCCATACTTGGGAAACCATATGCAGCAGCCTTCCATGTTGCTTTATGTTTATATATATATTAATATAATAGTCACACCTTTGGCAATACAGGGAACGTAGCATTCTATGAGGCCTTTTATAATTTATAAGGAGATGGAAGTGGGTTTTGGGAGAAATAATTCTATATGTTCCCTTTGCTTTGGTTATGTGATCTTTATTTGATGACAAGAAAAATACAAACTTCATTTTAAAGTGCATCAAAGGTCTCTAAATATGACAGGGTATTAATAATAGATGTTTTATCAGTTGCCTTTCCCAGATGCTCTGAGCTTTTCGGTATCGATTGTGGAAAATATTTGTACTAATACATGGTAATTGAGTTGTTGTTTTTTTAAACTGGTAATGGTCTCCTGGAAAGTGTACAGATGTTGAGGGGTAAAAGTAATTTGCAGCATCATCATTGGAAGAAAAATGTTGACTAGACCAATAGATAGAACAACACCAGCGTCTACATTGTTTACAGGCCATCTATCACAACTGGTTTTCAAACACATTCACGTTCCTGTAGTAGTTTCCCTTTCATCAAAAGATACTTCAGAATGATCATCAATCCAGATACTATTATTGCTCAACATCTGCACAAAGTGACCATTATTGTGTCACTGTGCTCTTTACTTGGACAAAAAAGAAAATTACCACCCCCCCCCCAAACAAACTGATGGTTTGTATGATGAGTCTTTGCTTGGATGAATTGTACATACCAGCTTGCACTAAAAAAATTAATTCCATCTTTTTAGACAATAAACATCCCTTGTTCCCTCAAATAAAAACATCAGTCAGAAATAAAAGACCTAGGCTTCTGATCTGTAACAAAGAAAGATACAGAAGGTCATTTTTTCCATCATCTATCAACATGCTTCCATTTTAACCATCTTGTATAAGTATACTTACGACCTTAGAGCATGCATCAAAATAACATTGAGTGTGTATCTAGCTTACGATTATTATTGTTTATATTGCTGCTCATTTAAATTATGCATGTGATTGTAAGCCTATGTGCGTGTGTGTGTATGTACACGTGGTGAAACACCAAACCAATGTGCCAGGATCTAGACTATAAAGATGTATCTTATCTCTTATCTTATCTTATCCTCTCTCATAGGCTGGTTGATGCGTTTCTGGTAAGGTCAGCACCAACATCGGTGACCATGTCTCCATGCGACAACTTCCTGTCCTCCACTCATGTGGGGGATGTTGGGGTGTACCTCTGGTCAAACCGCACTCTCTACGCACACGTATCCCTTGGTCCTCTGCCCAATGACTACATACCGAGAATGGCTGAGCTCCCTGGTACAGCCCCAATGGATACAGGTAAGGGAGGAGATGAGTCTTTAGCATATATCCGTTTTAGTTAAACTTTTTGACAAATTGCCTAATAGAATGCTAATACAACTTGTCATTTTAGAATTGACTCCTTACAACACATGTCTAATTAACACACAAACACACACACACCCCTCCCACTTATACACATACACACTTTAAAACAGATATGCACATTTATTTGTTATTGGTTTAAAAATTGTGTTACAATCTGTGTGGTGTCTCTAGTTTTTTGTTATTGACATCTAGTTATTTCCAGCATTTAACTTGATCCAATTAGTACCTTAATTTTATGACCAAAAGATAATGGGTTGCAAAGCATATGTGCATTTTCTAAGGAAAACAGGGATGTGGCTATCAAATGATAACAATAGAAGGTCAGTCCTTTTTTTATATTGAGTGCTTAGATTTCATTGCAGTAGTCTTCAGATTTTCATAGTGCTTAGAAATGAGAACCGAAAGAGCTGGTGTTACACAATACAGTCAAACCGTGTTATGCCGCCAACCTTGGGGCGGGGTTCTGGCATGACTAGACCAAGGGCAATATTATGAGTTAGTTCCCTTTGTCCAAAACTTGGTGAAATGGCCTTCAGGCTACCTTCACATGACCAGGGCTAGTTTGCAGAGTCATGTGTAAGAGAAGGGGAGATTATCTCTGTGCAGCTGCAAAGTGGGTGTCATGCACCGCTTGTGGTGTGTAGATCTACCTCTGAGAGTCTGTTCACTGGCGGTGTTGCCAGGAAAAATTGCACTATAAAAGTCCACTGTACAATTCAGACGGTTGGTGGATGGCAGTGTGAAGGGGCAAGAAATATGTTTATACAGGCATTCCTTTTTGTGCATTGGCAAAACCTTATGGTACAATGGGGGCGATACAACAAGGTTTGACCTTACCAGTTTATAATATCCAACTTGAATTGGTAGACGTTGACACAATGCTTAGGTATATACCTGGTCTTCTGTTCTGACATGCAAAAATTATGTTTCCTGCAGACTTGTTTTTATACTCGTCTTTTATGGTGCATTTACAGTACAGAGAGAAGTTCCACTTAGTAAATGAGCTGCACCTCTTCAATGGAAAGCTGTTTATGTCTTTTCTGTCTTGAATACTGTGAACACACAGATTTTGTCACATTTTAAATTTTAGGAATGCTGTTTACTTGTAATGTCTAGCTTTACTTATTTTAGAATTGATTAATCTCTTCTTTGGCTTCCCTGAGAAAAACAATTTCAAAATAAAGACTGTTTTCCCTGCTCATAAATATGCATTATTTTTTTGTACCACGTTTGTGGGAAAATTGCCAAGAAAGAGGAAACCCTGTTTTTATGACAATAAGTGGAATAACAAGCCAAAAAGAATATCTTTCTTGTTTTCCTGTAGAGTCAGTTGGGGTCCTGGAAGAAGAAGGAGAGGACAGCCCTTACAAGTCAGCGGAGCAGATTGGGGACGAGCTGGTCACTCTGTCCCTGCTGCCCACGTCTCGTTGGCTGAATCTCCTGAATCTGGATGTTATACAGGTACAGGGACTTATGCTCATTTTTATTTCTGGACTTATTTAGGGATAGAAATTTTTGTTACTTATTCGGGTAAAGAGATTTATGCTAATTTCTATTTCTGGACTTATACAGGTAAAGGAATTTATGTTCATTTTTATTTATCGACTTCTTTAAGTCTAAAGATTTATGTTAGTTCTCTTTCTGGACTTATATAACCCTATCCGCAGGTCGTGTTTTACTATCGTATCCATACGACGTGGGGAACTCTGTGCCACCACTTTCCAAAGAGAAAATTTACTCGCTAATCCGATCCGCACGCTTTGCATATCAGTCTGTCAAAATGCTGATTTGAGAAATACTGAAAATTTCAAAGAGATCTTCGTACTACTAGAAGTATTCTTATATGTGAAGAATACAACCCCGGAGGTACAAAATGACCCCAGGGCGCACGGATAGGGTTAAGTATAGAAAGTATACTCCTTATCCGTTGTCTGTCTTACAACTGCATGATGTGTACTGAGGTCAGCAATAGTGTGTTATTGCTGGCTGCTTTGTAAGATGTGGGAAGAAGCAGTGTGCTTGGTTCATTGGACACTCACGCGTCATTGTATAAGTGCTAGACTAAGTCCCGTCCCCTCGTGTTTAATAGGTAGTGCCAAGCTAAGCGATAAGCCCAGCTGCTTTTTTACATTGATTGAATATACAGTCTGTGGATGGGTTTACAGAAAACTTTTTTTAGCAAGTGACTGCTCTGAGAAGGTTTGAGACTTAACTTTTTGTGAAAATGATTATGGCTAAATTGGACAGGGACCGTTGTGGACAAGTTGACAACAATATAGAAAAATGCAAGGACGTCATCGATCTGTGGCCATTAGTACAGGTGATCACTTTGGAGAAGGGATCTCTGAGGCAAGTTTGACTGTATGTTCAGACACATAAAGAGAAATGAGAGATCTTTTGTCTGCGTCCACACTGACTCTCTTTATGAAAAAATAAGAGCTAAATATTTGGTCTGTCTCACTTCTTATCCGTCCTGCTTCTGTGTTTTGCAGATGAGGAACAAGCCAAAGGAACCACCTAAGGTACCAAAGTCTGCTCCGTTCTTCCTCCCAACTGTGGCTGGTCTGGAGACAAAGTTTGATCTTTCTCAAGAGAACAAGGACGCAACAGTAAGTGGCCAATACTGTGATGTTTTGTTTTATTTGTTTGATATACTTTTTGAAATGCTAATTCAGCTTCCTCTGAAATGAGTACAAATTCAATCACGAGGAACAATATTACACTGCTGTATAGTGATGTAAGTTCCTGTGCACAAAAGATGACAAACTGGAAAAATGTATTAGATTTGAACAAAAAGTTAGATTGTTATAAGAGATAGAGTAACATTTAACATAGTTTAAATGTGACACAGTGTGGGTGTCATTTGATTTTTTTCCTTTCATATAGGAAAGAAGAAAGGCTTTCTCAATTTTTTCTCAGTTTGACAAAAATGATAATGTCCTAAGAGGCGCATCGGTTAAAAAATACAATTTTCATTTTCGTTCCAGCCTATTTTAGTTAAAAGAAATAAGATGAGAATCTTTTGTCTTCTGGGTTTCTATGCTCCATAGTGATTACCTTTTTTCTTTTTTGCTTTAGCCTGAGAGTCGTGTGAAGAAACCAGAGCTTTCGGCTTTGTCTGACCTGGCCGTCCTGCTGACCAAGGCACATCAGATCGGGAAATGTGAGTAGAAGGATGGTTTTGAATGGGTGTGAAAGATGTTTTAGTTTTAGTAGAGGTTTTACGGAGCTCACAACTGCATAAGGTCATATGAGCGCCAGAAGAGTAGAGGTGTTACAAGAGAGTAACAAACACAAAAAAGAATGAGGGGAGACAAGGAAGATAGACGTTTGATAGGAAAGAAGAAGCAAACCACACCAGAGCATGCTCCAACCACCCACCGTGAAGGGTGTGTGTGAGTGGCTACAGGAAAAATACTATCTTTTAACAAGCTTTTTATTTTACAAGCACGAGTATGTTATTGATGGCGACATGAATACTGGTGTCTGTGGTGTAGAGGTTAGGTGCTTTGCTTTTGAATGCTGGAGACCGGAGTTCGATTCCTGAGAAGAGAGAATTTTTAAAGCGTATCTCAGTCTTTTCTGCTGGGGTGTATCTCCCTCTCAGCCCATGTTGGCCTTGACAGGGAGGGTCGTAAGCCCATCAACCAAATGATCAGAATTGTTTCAATTTTAGCATAAAAACACCTCCATTAAAAAATCCCAACCTGTTATAAATAGAATAATGGACTGAATTAAGGCAAGCTTGCATTACGTCTTTATGCTGGTGTTTGTATGCAGAAGTAAAAAGGACATTTGTATGATTGTATGCAACTGGTGAGTCAGTAGTGTGAAATTATACACCAAGTTTGATGGGTAGGACAGCTGAACTGTTATTCTGTTCATTTTACCTTTTCAGTTTCTTCTATCACAATGATTTTAGTTTTGAATTTGTCGAGAATATTCTTTTTATATCTTCAGATGAGATTGTGCTCAGTAAACTGAAAGAAATGGGTCCCTCAGCCATTGACAAGGAGATGAGGACTTTACCAGAAGGAGAGGGAGGAAGTGATGATGTTATGTGTTACTTCCTGGAATTTGTCGAAGCAGCGCTCAAGACAAACAAAGACTTTGAACTGGTCCACTCATATCTTGCTCTATTTCTGAAGGTAAGTACAGTCAAACTTGCTCAAACAACCACCTGTCCAAGACAATCACCTGTACAAATGACCACCCTGGGGCGGTGCTACTTACTGAAGTGTCTTTAGGCCATTCCCAAAGGGGGGACATTTCTCGTTCTAATGCACAGTTGAATTGTAAATTGGCTGATTCACCAATCTCATTCTCATAACTGTGCCTAAGTTGCAACAGGGAACTGCTGATTTTTCTGTCTTAATCCTTACTATCATCATTTCCTCTACTTGTTTTGTATGTTTGTCACACTCTTGTGAACTGCTATTTCCGGGGTGCCTTGATAGTCGAAGCAGACTTTCTGCTTTTGAAGCTAGAGAGATGAGCAGAGTAAGCCTGATTCCCTGTAAGGACTTCTCTGTTGACATCCACCCCTTTGGCGTTCATATAACCTTATGCAGTTGCGAGCGCCGTAAAACCTCTACTAAAACTTATTATATTGACACTGTCCAAGAGGACTACCTCTCACTCTAAGGTGACCACTTTTCACCTCGACAGTGGATTGTTTTCTTGGACAGGTTCGACTGTAGTTGTATATTATCATTCTTTTTGTTTTTTCAGATATTTTTTTGCATCAAAGCTTTACCTAAGGATCATGTTACTGTAATATCTCAGAACCAAAGCTTGATCCGGGGGGGTTAAACTGCAGATTTGGTTTGCCTCAGTCAGATCTGTGGAGCTTTGTCTCAACTGGAAAGGTTGCTTTCTCAAGTTGTGTGCTTTTTAGTTTCAAGAAAAGCAAGGGACTGTGATCTCGACTTCAGAAGATAGTATGGTTTAATTTGAAGGGGTCGAATTTTCAGTTTAAGTGGTACCGTTTTAAACATCCAGACTAATGTTCAAATTACAAAATGGCGTTTACACTAATTTCATGTGATTGTAAGTATAATATATAAGTATATCATATGAGAGAGAAAAAAAAAGAAAGCATGTTTTGAATCAGAGTGTGTGTATAAGGCAACGGCAAGGCTAATGCAATATACAGGGTCCCCACAGGGTCGGGAAATCGGGAAAAAGTCGGGAATTTTGTGATGGGTCGGTAAGTCGGGAAAGTATAGGGCCTGTGTAATGTGCAGCTATCTAGACTGTATGGTTGATGAATCCTAAAGAGGAAACGTAATTGAACCGCTGTGACGGAAGTGTGTGTGACACCGAGGCTCGATCGGGAAGAATCAAGATCTGCTTTCGTTACCGCCTAGAAATTTTCCGGTAATAGTCTGATAGATAACGCAACATTTGTAACATGCAGGTTGTGCATTATGAACGCCGTGTCGCCTTGAAAATAAATCAATATTAAAAATTGCCCTCTGCTGTCGCTTGTGGAAAGGAAAAAAAAAGAAAAAGAAGTTTATACAAGTGTCTTGACAGGTTCGCCCTCCTGACCGGTCAATGAACCTGTGAGTACCGGCGGTCTGAGCGCTGTGAAGTATAGGACTCCTTTATAAGATACACTCGTGGAAGGGGATGGGGTGGGGGGGGGGGGAGCTGAAGGCAACGCTAGAGGACAAAAACTGAACTTGGAAGCAGATTTTTTAGCATTTTGATTACTACTTTAGAGCTCTCTGCAAAGCGCGCGTTGGTGCAGGCCTTGTGTGGAATCAGGATCCGTCATGCCTTGTTATTGAACTAAAGTGTTCGCGTTTCATTGGATGGGGGGATTGTAATTTATATCTATATTTTATTAGCTTTCTGTTCAAGACTGGCAGATTTTCAGTGTCACTGCATCTTGCGCCGCCCCCCCCCCCCCCCCAGTTCTTACACCTCTCACACTGAATAGGTGTACTTGAGCCATTCTAGTTATTACTCTACTTTGAGTTGCAGCAATGGTTTTCGTCTTCACGTTTATTATATGAATCGTGACACCCAGACTGGTTATTGACAGTCGATTTTCTAGTTCTAGGTCTTTTTTCAGGCTCAAAACAGGATTCATTTTTTTAATATAGGGCCTATAGTTTGTTATGTTGGCTAATATGATGATGGGAAAATATAAATAAGTAAGAACAGACTGAAATACCAAAGTCTCTCAAGATCCCAGTGCCACACTGACATGTTGTTAACTGGATATAATGTACCTACATGTGTGTGTGTGTGTGTATTCACAAACATATACATGTATTATATTCGATATAAATGGAGCGCACGCTTTCATTGTTGTGTAACGTGTTCCTGGAAAATGGATGAGGCCCCTCCCTTGGAAAAGTGAGAAGCTGGTTTGGCAGTCACCCAGTATTATAGTCATCTATTGTTTGAAGACTATACTACAAAATGTACATTTGCATTCATTTACAGACATTTTGACTTTTTATCTCTGATAGATGGGCTTTTTTGGGGGATCATTCTTGACGCGCAGCGGCCTGATTTTTCCGTCGAATTAGGGTCTTGAAAAAAATTTCCAGGATTTGGTGGGGACCCTGAATATATTTGATGTCATTGCGCGGACACATATTTTCATTGCTCTGACTTTGCTTTTGTTTGCAGGTGCACGGTGCTGAGATATCCAGTAAGCCGGAGATAGCAGGGGCGTTGTCCAAAGTGAGCAGTGCTCAGTTCGAGTCCTGGGAGAGGGTTTGGGGTTTGCTGCAGCGATCAATGGGACTGGTGACCTATCTCCGGTCAGCCACCTTGTAGCAGAAAGACATGTTTTATGCTGGTGTGGGGTAGTTGTTGGGTTGGGTTTTTTTAGGGGGGGGGGTTAGGGGGCTATTTATGAGAGAATTTGTTTCTACAAACATATGGAAACAAAGAGTATGTGATGTAGTAATCACCTACTGAGGTATTTGTCCACATAAATGTATGAGAGAGTCTATGTGAGTATAATATGGAAGGGCATTTGTTCCAGTATGTGGAAGTGAATGAAAATGTGTGAGAATATGAGTATTTTGTTTAACCACTGTACATTAATAGAATTTTAGTATGTATATAAATGCAATATATACGAAGAATGTGTTGTTGACAAAAGTTGCTGCTCACAGTGGTATTGTGGAGAGGAAGGCTCATGAGTTGGGTTTCGCTACAATCATCGTTTTAAAAAAACGGTTATTTGAAGGAATGCATATGCCAACGTAGGTAAATATAAGTCACTTAGCACTTCAGGAAGAAGAAAAGATGTCCAAGGGAGTTTGTTAGATGGCCCATGAAATCATGTGATTGTCAAGACTTGGGGATTTCAGAAAGTCATTCCACAGCCCTCTCATTTGTTGTCATCAACTCTTTCCACAGACATTCTAGCTAGGTGCAGGTAGTACATGTACATGTATGCAGATTGCTATGCATACAAACAAACCAAGAGTCTCGGGTGTCTTGTGTATGGTGTATGGCTGTGCAACATATAGTATTGATGTGTACTCGAGAAGTATGACTTTGAGCTATGTCCCATGTAATGTTGATTTTTTTTTTTGCCATTAAAGCAAATGTGAATGAACCAAGTGAACTTGTATTTTTCATTTTCTTCTTGCTCGTTTACTTATTTCATTGCTCAACACAAATCAGTGACAGATAGAGTACTGTTTTGTTTGCTTTGACTTTTTTGTGACTCTAGAGGGCTTCAGGTATGTTTATTATTGTTTATACCAGCTATTTTTGTTGGTGGTCTTTTACCAGACAAAGCGATCATCATTCTTTGTGCGTGCTTATCTTTTACAGAAACAAGCATTTTGCGTGGATGGTTAGTGGGTGCTGTAGTGTGTTTTGCTCCTTCTTTTCTCTTTAAAAAATCTGTTGTCCTAATCTCTCCTTGTATGTGTTTTGTACTCATTGTAACAACTCTAATCTTGGTACATATGTGACTTAATTGTGTTGCAAGTGCCAAGACACTCTTACTAAAACAAACGTTTTGCCATTTGTAACCACTGTGTGGAATTGGTAATTGTAATTATATTGGTCTACTAATGCCCCTTTCAACACTGTAAGTAGTAAGTTTATTTAGGAGGCAGCTATGTATGGCTCTTTTCGTCTATGCAGACGGTCAATTTAGCTTAAGATGATCTCAAGGTCGTCTTCATGCAGCTTCTTTCATGGCTAATTCTTCCTATGTTTGAAGAGCAGATTCTGTCGCAGTGCTTGCATGTCAGTGACGTAGATCGAAGCTATGTATTTCCGCTGTTTTCCTTTCGTCGTTGGCGTTTCTCAGCCTGGTTGTTTCTAAGGCTGCTCTCTAGCATTATAGTTCTTTCCTTTGCCATTTTCCTTTATCATTTCCTCTATGTTTTCCTATCCAAAGCTTAGTCTTCCCAGATGTTAACGTCTGCTCGAAGCTTAGATAAGCTGTTTTTTAAGGTGTCTTTGTACCTCAATTTTGGTCTTCCTCTTAGTCTCTTTCCTTGGGCAAGTTCTCCATAGAGAAGTTGCTTCGGAATCCGGTTGTCGTCCATTCTCTTGACATGGCCCAGCCATCTCAATCTTTTTAAACACAGGATAGTTGTTATGCTCTGGAGGTTTGCCAGTGCCAACACTTCTACATTTGTAACCTTGTCACGCCACGAAATGCCTGAGAAAAGATCTTGAGGCAGCTAAGGACCTCTGAATTTAACGTCCATCCCCAATAGGATAGTCATTTTTAAAGTCAGTTATTTCCATCTGTCGACTGGTTTGCTGTATTCCACTCTGTCCTGGTTGGACAGGACAGGCAGGGTCGATGCAACCCACCTTCTAATTTATCTAAATTGGGTCGATGGACCAATGGATGTGTAAAACACAATACATCCATACGCTGGAACTCGAATTCAACGAAGTCGTCGGGCCTGACCTTAAATTATATTGACATTGAATCTCCGAGTGTTTGTTACAGTAAACATGAGATTTTTGTAGAGAGGAGAGAAAAAAACGGGGAATCCTACTCCTTTCGTTGAATCCGAGTTCCACTGTAACGATTTCTCAAGGAACCACCCGAACAACCCCAAAGCGTTTAGTCTCCCAGACACTCCGCAACCCATACGTTTTATCCATGTATGTACAGAAATATGAAAAGAAACTTAGAAAGGCAAGATGTTTGGGTGATTGGCTGGTGCTTTGGTGTGGTTTACCCTTTCTTTCCTTGCAAACGTCTATCGTTCTGATGTCTTCTTCTTTTTTGTTTGTTCCTCTGTTGTAACACCTAATCTGTTCATTGTGTTGCAAGTGCCGTAAAACTCTTACCGTGGGTGGTTGGCGGGTGCTCTGGTGTTGTTTGCTTCTTCTTTCCTATCAAACATCTGTCGTCCTTATCTCCCCTCCTTTTTGGTGTTTGTTACTCTCTTGTAACACCTCTAATCTTCGGCACTTATATGACCTTATTGTGTTGCAAGTGCAGTAAAACTCGTACGAAACTAAAACTAAAACTCTTACCAAACCTTAAAAAAAGGCAAGAATTCACTTTTTTCAGTGAATGGTTGGCGGGTGCCCTGGTGTGGTTTGCTTCTTCTGTCCTATCAAACGTCTATCGTCCTTATCTCCCCATCTTCTTTTTTATGTTTGTTACTCTCTTGTAACACCTCTAATCTTCTGGCGCTCATATGACCTTATGCAGTTGCGAGCGCCGTAAAACCTCTACTAAAAAGAACAAAAAAGGCTCTTTTTCAGGACGACAATGGATCACTTTGGGTTGTATATCAGAAGACGTGGGTTGTATGAAGGATTTTCACGGCTCCCAACCTACTTGTCTGTCCTATCGCGGTGGGTGGAGAAAGATTGGAGTCCTTGTCTCTCAGTCTTAAATAACAGGACAGTCAGTTAAGTATTGATAGGAGCATTGATTGTTGAATTCAGACCCCTCGACATGACTGTAACGCAGCGGATATAGCGCTAATAACACTTACTTTTAGTGCCCTAATAACACTCGTTTTTAGTTGCCATAGGCATGGCATCACCTCCTTCCCCCTTGCCTTCCATTCTCTCACACACACGCGCGCACGCACACACACACACACACACACACACACACACACACACTACACACACATAACAGAAAGAATGTTACCCAGGTTTGATACAATTATTTATTTATAATATAATATTCTTTTATTTTCCTCACAAGAGTGTATCGTTATGAGAAGGCCCTTCGCTTTACACGTAAAAGACGCGAGTTTATCTCAAAGTTTGCACGATTCTTACATTATTCCAGTACCCACAAAGAATGTGAGAACATTTATTAAAATGGCTTGGAATCGAGAATATTTTCTAGCCTTTCTACAGAAGCAATATGTTTATAGTGCTCACTTCCGTACAATACAGCTCTATAAGCCTACTGTGTGCACTTTACAAAATACTTGTTTTCAGTTTCTTGAAAACCAATATACGTAGGATGGACATCATTCGATAAACTTTGTAAACAAAATTGTAGGGACTTGTTTGCTGGTGGTGTAGTGTAATAATATAATTGCACGCGTTTGGTGGGGGCTCAGTTGGTCTGCTCGCTGAAATGTTAAATGTTACTACAGAATAGTCTTATCTGTTCCTGGCGAAATATTATGTACATCAGAGTGCTGGCTCGCCTTAACTACTACCACTCACAATTCGTCGTGGTGATAACCTGTTTGCCAAAGTCCGATTTGGGCCAAATGGGGAATGAACTATGAACCCAAACGCATTTCCCTAAACCACCCCTGTATGTCTTCATATCATCTTTATGAAAGGGGGGCAATAAATAAACACAAATAACTTATTAGGTTGTTTTGGTTTGTTGGTTTTTCTTTGGGGGAGGGGGGGGGGGTTGGTTTTGTTTTGAAGTTGGGGGGGGGGGGGGGGGGGGGGCGTCATTGGGCCACAAAATAAGATTTGTTTTTCGTGATATCTCACAAGTAGGGTATAAAAACAACATAGCGGAACTAATCCAAAATGTCAGCCCCCTGAAGACATGACAATGGACAGTACATGTACTTCTGATTTGACGGGTCAGTGTGTCTAGGGTGTGAAAAAAAAATGTTTTGTATTGTCAGTAGATCTACCTTTTTTTCTCTAACCATTGTTGACCATAACTTAAAGCGTGTGAGGAGGTCGATTGGACGAAAGTCAGTTTCTCAAAATTCGCTTCATAACAGGGCAGGTACTTCTCTTATCTCCTTTTCAACCATTGACCACTCGTACATAGCATCGGGCTTAAAAGTCGTCAGGCGGAGTCAGCTGTCAAAACTAATCAATTTTTGATTAAGGCTACGACCACATATTCAAATGTTTACTTCAGCAAACCTCTCTGGAGAAAAGTTGATTTGTTTTTTTTCCGCAAAAGTGGGTGGTTGGTGGGTGCTCTGGTGTGGTGTGGTTTGCTCCTTCTTTCCTATCAAACATCTATGATCTATTGTCCTTATCTCCCCTCCTTCTATTTTGTGTTTGTTACTCTCTTGTAACACCTCTAATTTCGGCACTTATACGACCTTATTGTGTTCAAGTGCCGTAAAACTTACTAAAACTAAAAGTAAAACTAAGAACGAGGTCACGGCTACCTCAATGTTGGCACAATAGAGAGTGGAGAACATAGAGCGGGTGGTTGGAGCGCGCCACTGATAGATCCTACTTTTTTACTTTTCCACTGTTGCTTTTGTCTGTGTGTATTATTACTTTTCTCCCAGCACTAAATGACCATTATTGCCCTTCTCTTTACTCTAACAAATAGCCAAACGAAGGAGACCATGGATGAAAGTAGTGGATCAAGTAAGTTCCGAATGAAGGGCCGAAGTAGGCCGTTACCTGCTATTCTCTAAAAAGTGTCTGTTAGTATGATGAGGTACTTCGCTTCCATACAAAAAAAAAAAAAAAACACACACAAAAAAACCCTAATTCCTAATACGCGAGCGTCATCAAAGATTGCACAACGTTTTGGTTCGATTCCAAGTGGGGGAAACATTTTACAAGTACAGTCGAACCTGTTCTAACGGCCACTGGTATAAGACATCCATCTATCCAAACAGCCACTTCCCATTTCCCCCCTTTGTGTAGGCTATTTTTTCTACATTATATTTATAAGGGCACTGCGTAAATTAGCCACCTGTGTAAGAAAACGGCCACTTTTCTCCTCGACAATATGTGGTCGTGTAAGACAGTTTCGGCTGTATATTAAATATCTCTCACTTCCTCGCGATATGTTATATCCCGCACCGCTCGGACTGACCTGAAAATATAAGGTCGAAGCAGGCTGGCTCATAAACCTTACAAACTTTCGCTGGCGTCGAAAACACATTTACGATAGTTTTACAACCATTTCTTGTCTTGGAACAAAATATAACACTGCACCCTGCACCGCACGCTTGACAACCACCCAGTGTTTCTGTTCTGCACGTCACATTCAGATGGCAAGTGGTCGGGTGGATACTGACAAATGGACACCATATTTGTTGGTCTTTCAACAAGGGTGCTGAATTCCACTCTGCCCGGATTGACCCTAATAATTATTTATCTAAATTAAAAGCAGAACCGATATAATCAGTAAAATCAGAATCAATAAATATAAGTGACCCCGAAAAAAACGCTTTGCATAAGGCCACGCCACCAAAGGACCGATGAATTCCAACAACAAGACAAATGGTTTGTCTTACACTACTAAGAAGTTAGACTGTTCAAATGTAGCCTGCTTTAAATGTTGGGGTTGGACTTTCAATCTACAATTTTCTTTTCTGAAATGATTTTAGAATAAATTGTCTGAAAGTTTCCCACTCGTAATCGCAAGGCCTTCCTATTTCTGTCATATGAAAGATGAAGGATTTTGATATAGAGAAAATAGAAAAGAAAAGAAAAGCGGCAACAAAAAAAAGCTCACATTTTTCTCATCCGTTCGATTTGTTTCCTCTCGGCGCTTACTGCATTCTGAAATAAGAATTTAAATAACTGGTTCTTAGGCCAATAAGTGTTGGTATCCCCCGCCGTTTCTTTTGCTCCCCCCCCCCCTTTTTTGCGAACGCTTTTCTTTTAATAAAGTTCATAGCGAGTTTCTCAGCCAGATAGAACTTTCCTTACAAACTCACCTGAAAGTTGAGTTTAACTCTTTGGAGACGAAACGGACACATACGTCCGATTATTTGCAGAGAAAAGTCAACATTTTGGCACATTTTGAACCATCATACAGAAATCAAAAAAATAATTTTGCATATATCACAGTATGCACACTATTTTAAGCCTTTCAACGTTTCAGATAAAGAAGATAAAATAGAAAAATATGTTTGACCGATGGAGTTATGCCCCAAAACAGAGCATCTCCAAGCGTTGACAATTAACCAGGAAGCGCGTCTTCAATGAGTATAACAGTCTCTACTTCAATAAGCAGTCCTTATCTCTCTCCTCACCTATGAGGTCTGATAAACCTACTTGAATTGCGCGAATGTTACATATATATACATTCTTCGTTTCTGGTTTTAACATTTTTTAAATGTATTTTTGAGTGTATATTTCATATGTAGCGAGGACCATACCAGTAGCCTACTCCAAATCAGCAAAACCAATCAAGTGCTGCAAGTTTTTTTTTAAGAAGGCAAAGCCAAAGAGAGCCTAATTCTAACCCTTCTATGTCACATTGATATACATATCATGTCAACGTATTGCACAAGATTTCAACATTAAGACAAACCTGGAAATGCAAAACGAATCGCATCGAAAGGGTTAACGTAATCTTCTAAGTTTGAATGTACATAGGAATGGATACGCTGTAAATGTTTAGAGAAAACATTCTTTTAATGTTAAACTGCCTATACTATTTGCCTGACCTTGTCAAAGAGACGAGTCCACTGTGGTACACTAAAAGCGGTAAAAGTGTCTACATTTGATACATTTAGTACCATACGTGTCTTGTTGTTCCAGTCCTTTTTGTCTCCCTCTCACACCCCTTCACCCTCATCTGCCCGCCCCCCCCCCTCCTTTTTTGCATTCAACTCTTCTTGCAAACAAACAAATAAATAAACAAACAAACAAACAGACTTGCTCTCTAATTTTTAAAGCGGATGCGACAGTTTATTTTTAGTTGCACGATCCCCACAACGAAAATCACCAGATGAGAGATAAGAGAATCTCGTCTCCTACTCCTACAAGTGATCTTTGTAACCTCTCCAAAGCCCTTCACGAGATAAATTATGTATTGGGAGACAGTGAGGATGAGGGAGAGAGGAGGGACGTTTTGTTCTTCTAATTAATATCAGCTCCGCACCCAGTCTCTGGGGGGTCCCCATAACATGGCTTTGTATCTTAATTCTTATCATTCCTTGACTTTGTAAAGAAGGGACCGACATTTACTGAACGAGAGGGCGGCACTGGTAGGTCATATTTCTC
>NW_004798358.1:189442-190655 GCF_000002075.1 Aplysia californica
TATTATTATTATTATTATTATTATTATTATTACCAGTATCATTAGTATTGTTATTATTGTTATTATTATTGTTATTATTATGTTTCTGCACAGATATGCAGCATTTGAGCATTTATGTGTATGTATTTGCGTGTGTGTGTTTGTTTGTGTGTGTGTATGTGTGTGTGTTTGTTTGTGTGTGTGTATGTGTGTGTGTTTGTTAGTGTGTGTGTGTGTGTTTGTGAGTGTGTGTGTGCGTGTGTGAGTGCACGTGTTTCCCTCATTTTTACTCTCAAGCTAAGCTCTATTCAGCTCCTCTGTGTGTATGTAAGTGTGTTTGTGTTTGTACGTGTGTGTGCGTGTGTACGTGTGTGTGTGCGTGTATGTGTATGAGTGTGCGCGCGCGCGTGCGTGCATGCATGCGCGTGTGTAACCATCATTTTTACTGTCAAAGTAAGCTGTATCCAGTCCTTCTCTCTACAAGTAGAGGTCAGTACAGGGAGAAAGAAGTGTCTACTCGAGCCGCGGAAAGAGAAGGGTTGGGGGCGGGAGAGAGAGAGAGAGAGAGAGAGAGAGAGAGAGAGAGAGAGAGAGAGAGAGAGAGAGAGAGAGAGAGCTTGGTGGGGGTGGGGTTGCCTTGTTTTTTCTAATCGTGCAGACTCCAAGTCCAATCTCCTGGGGGTCCCGTAACAATTTATTGTATTTGTATCCTCATTCCTATCAGCATGAGACTTCGCAAGGGACCTCCAACAGGAGTTTGTGGTGTAGTGGTTAGGCCTTACGTCGTTACACGCAGAACACGCGTGTTCGATTCCCACGTGGGGAGTTATTTTATCTAGTACATTTGTATCTCCGTCTACCTGCAGGGATTTTGTATTTTACGCAGCCGAGAATGCCCCCAACAAAGAGGTCATGTCATCTTTGCGAGTCATTTTGTAATAAACAAACAAAAAAACAACACACAAAACAACAACAACTACAACAAATGGGTACGGTAGGCTTATGTTTTTTCAGCCCCTCCCTCCCCTTTTCCATACTTTTGAAGGAAACAGACTTTATGTACGTCACTGAACCAGTGGGAATATGACAATGTAGTTCCTGTACTTTTTCTCAACAAAATTTATTTTCGAAGATTAACATGTATTTTTATATCTTTATTTGTCACTCTTCCACTTTTCAACCATCTCACTCTTTCTATTCTATCTGCTTTTCTCTCTCTCTCTCTCTCTCTCTC
>NW_004798358.1:190755-192466 GCF_000002075.1 Aplysia californica
CCCGGTCTGACCGTCTGATCAGCTAGTTACGGGAATAATCAAATCCCATCGACTAGTTTACCAACTAGTCTATATTAAAATACTCAATGTTAGGCAGAACTCCCCCAACCTAGATTTCTTTCGGCCAAATGCATAGTACAGAGCGCACTCCTGGCTCATAAAAAGAACTTGTCTTCTAAATCGCACCCACAAGGTCGCTTCAGATTGACATAATCTGCTATAACCCAATCAGCGTCAACCAAAATAGTCAACTATTGTCCGAAACAACACTTAGAATTGAGCTTTGTTGAATTTTCCCCAAGGGGGGAACCGAGCAGTTCTTATGTGGTCAAGAATACTAGCCACTTTACCAGCTGGCTTCAGGGAATATAATGGCTGCATGGATTATCGTGGATTACCAGCCAGCCAACTGGACAATCCCGCGCCAAGTTTTCTTAGTGCCACAGACCGGAGGCTTGTGTATGGTTCACGTAAACGAAGGTTGATTGCAATGTATAACTCTCGCCTCGACAAAGAGAAGAACTCTCAGTAATACTTGCAGTACGTGCGTCTACCCCGGTTGAATCATATTTTTATGTACCCCATATGTCTTGAAAGAATCCCATTATGCCCCCCCCCCCTCCCATCACTCTCTCCCCTCCCCCATCCTCCTTTTTTTACCCTACTAACTAAACCTCTTTTGATTATCTGATGCGCATCGTTCCTGAAAAATGCAGTTTTTCCACGTTACACGTATTATATTTACGTTATTTTCAATTCTTCAAGAATACGCAGAAATAATAAACTTAAGATAGATTATGTAATAATCGTCATTCTGTGTCTGCATAATTACATGAACGCCCTAGTGTGTGAATGTTGCATGTATTGCAATGCCTCTATACTAATAAATAATGTTTTCTGAAGCGCACAGAGAATTGTGAGGAGATACGCCATATGAAAGCCATGTATTATCACATGTTGTCATTATAATAATTATTATGTCAAGAGTTGGTTACATACCGGTGCAGAACTAACAACAACCGTATCTTTACCTAATAAATGAGATCAAAGCGAATTTAAGGGTGTTATTTAACCTTGCTGGACTAAGATTGCACTTTCTTCAAATCTTGGTCACCGTAGATCACAAACTGGAAAGGGCTTGCGTGTATTGGATCGGCTCTGGAATGCCCTGGGTTTGCGCCAAGTTCTCACCTCTTACATTGCGTGGCTCTCCAGCTCCCAATCTTCCCCAAAGCATTAAAGAATCGTATTGAATATTCAAACAATATAACTGAGATTTATTGAGAACGATAAACGCTTGTTCAGCCTACCGCCACCGTCAGTGTTATTCATATAACCCATACGGTTATTTTTAAATATAAAACCAATAATTCAGCCCAATCAATCAATATCTAATTATATTTGACAGCTAGTAGACCTAATCAATAGTTCTGTACGTGGAGGCTCACACACTCAGTGGCCATTGTACCCTGCTCGTGACCACTGATTGCTTGTCTCTTCACACAACGGCCACTGCCTCCGCCACACCTCACCTTCTGTTGACTCCAGGCACACACATTACTGACCACTAATCAAGACTCCGGCCTCTGCTGACCTTTCTGGTGATTTATGAACTCACTCACTCACTCACTCACTCACTCACTCACTCACTCACTTACTCACTCACTCACTCACTCACTCACTCACTCACTCACTCACTCACTCACTCACT
>NW_004798358.1:193159-195518 GCF_000002075.1 Aplysia californica
GAAAACAACTAACATAAAGAAAATCCAATAAAAAGAATTATACTTTTTTTAAATGTGAAAATTAGAAAATGTTGGGGGATTTTAACGGCCATCCTAATTACATCGTTTTTTTCCCTTTCTACTGCTTTTTTCTCTATTTTTTTCCGCCCCAAACGCTCAGAAATATACTATGTACAGTCGGACCTGTGTAAGACGGAATTGCAAGGGAGCCAGAAAAAAATCCGTCTTAGACAGTTTCCGTCTTAGACAGGGGAATTTAGAGGGAGATGGAAGTTGGGGGGGGGGGGGGGTTCAAAGGCCCAGCAGGTGGAATCAAGGATCGCTTGTCCGATCGGCAAGCAGTGGTCAAAACTTCACACCTCTCAATTGCTATCCTGTCTGATAATGACATGTGTCAGTCTTACTTATCCAATTACCACCAGTGCTTGCCTTTCATAGGACCACTGTTTGACCTATTAAAAACAGAAACGTTTGAACATCTCCTTTGCTTCCACCCTTAGCCCCACCCACCAATGTCACCCCTCACTGCCATCATTGTAACCACGATTCGAGGAACTCTTTTCTCGGCTGGCCGTACGATCAGGGCGGCAGGCATTGGTCAATCTAATTTCACACCTCTGGCTTCTGGCTACCCAGGAAAGTTTCCGTAGTGGCTCACTACTCGAGCACTCTCACGGACAGTCGTGAGATTTCACACCCACACTACACTGACCATCTGCATCGCTCAGGGTTCACATGATGGGGTAACATCTAGGTGGTCATCAAGGAGCTTAAAACTGTAAACTCCTAGGGTAACATCTACCCCCGAATTGCACCTCAACTCCCCTTCCTCGCCCAGCGGCATGGCCATAGCGTTAAGTTAAGATTTAGAGTCGGCGGAACCAAACTTGTGTGAGTTTTGTTTCAAATCAGGGCTGAGCGGGCAAAGAATTTTCCGTCTTAGACAGGTGAAACCATCGGAAGGGAGCGGATTTTTCTTCCCTTTTCCGCGTTGGACAGGATTCCGTTTTGCACGGGTAATTAAAGAGGATTATATCAAGGGGGGAGCAAGGAGATTCCGTTAAGACAGGTTTCTCTTTATACAGGTTTCCGTTAAAGTAGGTTCGACTCTCTTCACTCTCTTCCCCCAAATCCTCGTATCCCCACCTCCCGCGGAACCCTCTCATTTGTCCATTTACACAGTCTTCTCTCTCTCTCTCTCTCTCTCTCTCTCTCTCTCTCTCTCTCTCTCTCTCTCTCTCTCTCTTTCTTTCTCTCTCTCCCCCTATCTCTCTTTCTTTCTTTCTCTCTCTCTTCCTCTCTCTGAGAGAGAGAAAGAGAGAGGTAGAGACAGAGAGAGAACGAGAGACAGACAGACAGACAGACTGACTGACACACAGACAGACAGACACACACACACACACACACACACAGAGGCAGAGAGAAGGGGATGAGGAGTGGGAGAAGGCTTCAAAATGGCAATCATAGCGTTTAGGGTGGTGTCAAACTTACTTTGAACGAATAGGTAATTGTGGTCTACGACCTCCAAGTCCAAGCTATCACCGTGCGTCGGCCCCGTTCAGGCCTCACTGGGTTAATCGCCCGCGTTCTCATAGAGAGCAAAAGCCTAGACTCATAAACAAAGCTGGAGTGTTATGAGCTTAAGAAACTATTAGAAACCTGCGCTAATCTCTGGCTCACCTCTCTTTCTCTCTCCTTTTTTCCTTTTCTCAGTACAATGAATGAGCCCTCGGGAGAAAGTGTCCGTCTTTTTGTTCTGGCAATTATTGAGGACGTGGATCGATAGGGTTCCAGTCCCTTGTGGTGCTGTCGGTTGGTAGGGAGTGAGACCAAGGATCACAGAGGTGAACGGCGACGAAATGGGGTGGATTCTGTGAACAAGGTGAGTCTTTTTCTTATTGTTATTGCTCTTTGCGTTTTCATTTTGTTTGGTTGACATTAGCGGGGTGGGCGGAAGGGGCCACAGGGAGGCCTTCGTACTTCTGTCTTTGTCTCTGTTGTTTTTTGTGGTCTATCTCACTTCACTTTACTTTTTTCCGGCCCCTGTTACCCTTCGGTGTCGAGGGGAGAAGCCAACATCTTTCACTTGTTTATTGTATCACTCGTTACATCATGGCTATGATGTTGTTCTTGAGTAATGTTTCTCTGTCCCCCTCTATCCGGACTGTCACTTCCTTTGTTTCCATCTGATCTCTGGTAGTATGTTCTCACTGTCTGACAGTATTGCTTTCTCACGGCAATGAATTACCGTTATCATGTCGATTTGCCTGTCCGTACCCAAACTCAAAAGTTAGCGGCCTGTTAGCTACAGAATAGACTGTTTTATTTAAAGTGTGGGGCGAGGTTGGGGGGGGGGGTC
>NW_004798358.1:195753-199707 GCF_000002075.1 Aplysia californica
CCCCCCCGCTCCCCTTTCCCTTAGACCCCTGCGTATGTCTCCTTGAACCTCTAACTTTTCAAGACATAATATTAATGAATACTTTTCAACAAAAAGAAGTACGCGAGTTTTGATGTCCAGAAACGTCCCAGAAATCCCCTGAAATGGACTCGACTCGCGCGCCACACCGGAATTCATGCATCCCAACAAGAGAACCCCTGATTTTGATTGTGTTGATGGGGGTCTAAAATATCTATAATTACAGTTCCTTTGTCCTCAGTAGCTTTTCTTAACTTCTCGTTTTCAATAAAATGCTAATGAAAACCACTGTTTTTTGTGCTTCTCCTTTAAATACCAATGCAGCATTTTTGTAGGGTACTGTGTTTGTGTGTTCAGCTTTAGTACTACTACGAATTTACCATTTATAACACGAGCATATTCACTTATTAGGTTATTAGGTTTATTAGGTAAAGGTAATTCTCCCCCTCGCCCCCCCCCCCCACCCCCTAATGGCTTCGGTCATCACGACAATCACATGGCGCTTTTTCGTGTTCCTGGACGGGCGGCACAACTTACTTTGACCCCACTGTGAACCCTAGGGTTAACTCTGATGTTGTGCACTAGGCCAGGCAGTTCCAAATTTGGAGGATATACTTTGCCTTTTGGCGTTTCCGTCTGTTTGAAGGGACAACCGCATATGCCATTATTATTTTTTCTTCAGATTTATTCATTGTAAAAGATCGTTAGCGTTTTATGCCCCCCATCGATTTTGTTGAAATACTGTAGGTCCCCTGCCTTGGCAGTCAAGGTCAACCTGAGCTGAGTAGGATACATGCAACTCTCAGGGAATATAACTTACGTCCTTTCCGTGCTCACTGTGAAAGACTTAACTATTACACGATAGACACTGGCTTAAGAGATATATTCTAATGTTATTATTTCTTTAAAATTTGTGTGTGTGTGTGTGTGTGCCCACAGCATCTGTGCAGAGAAACTTCCAAGAACCACCCATTTCCGAGCAGTTCGTGTGTGGCGGGGATCCTTGGCGCGCCACACTGAAGGCTCCAAAAGACTCCGAAACCTAAACAAAAAACTTCTCCACTGATGTCTCAGCCGGTTCGAACCATGAGGAGACCCTCAGGACAAGGGGCAGACATGCTAGCCCCCGACGCACGTAACAGCCCCCACTCTCACGGGGACGATCAAAGCCGGGAGCGGAGGAAGAGTTTATTCCCGCCGGTACAAGCAGGGCACAGGCAGAGTCTCAAACCCGGGCCCACCATGTCTATGGCGGCCAAGAAGAACCGGATGGGGGCTAAAGGCGCTGTGAGTATCATGACACTGTCCGTATTTTGTTATGGTGTACGTCTGACGACATTACGTCTGTTTCAACACTGCAGGTTTATTAAGGGGGCGGTTGTATTGTCTGATTATCAGCAAAACAAAATTTGTCTCAGCATGAGCAAAATATAAATTATAAGTGCTTGTCAACAGCAGAACAATAAATGTTTGTTTAACAGCAAAACATGGAATGTATGTTTAACTTCAAAACGAGAAATGTCTATTTAATAGCAAACCATGGAGTGAATGTTTTTTACAGCAAAACGAAAAATGCTGGTCAATAGCAAAACAAGATATGTCTGTTTACAGCAAGACAAGAAGTGTCCAGTCAACAGCAAAACAAGAATAAGTTTGTGATTCACAGCAAAACAAGAATATGTGAGTGATTGTAATATTAGCAAAATAAGAACAAAGGAGTGATTGTAGCAACAAAACAAGAATACGCGTGTTTTTATAGCAACACAACCAGAATGAGTGTGGTTAATAGCAACGAAGAAGAGGGACGAAGTGGCATCGATTTGGTCAAAAGCAAAACCAGAAGTGGCACCAACGGGCATTGGTATAGTAAAATAAATATTATGCGCATATGTTGGCAGCAGTAGCGAGAACAGTGAAGTATTCGAACAAATTCTGTTTTGGTTTGTTTTGTTTTGTTTTCGTTTTTTTATAAAAGAAACAATATTAAAAGCTACCCAATTTTGCTCCGTTTCATTTTAAAGAAAGAAAAAAAGCTCTTCGATGTAAATCTAAACTTACAACCCACACTGCAGACAATGAGATCAAATAGTTTATATATGATTTTTTTCGTTAACCGAACAATGATAACTTGCGCTCTTTTCTTCACTTCATTTTTTTGGAGAGACGTCGAAAGCTTTTGATATTGCGGCTTTTCTCAGGTAGGCGACTTTGAATGACGGTTCATGTTCTTTGATGTGTTATTTAATCACGCGATTTAATTCAATATATCCCGAGAACAGCGTTCTCGTTGCGCCCTATGTCGATTTGTTAAAAATCCGGGTGGGTTTAAAATGAAAAGGAGAGGGATGGGATGGGGGTGGGGAAAGGTTTAGTAGTTGTACCACAGTACCCGAGCAGAAGATGTTACCCCTTAAATTGTGCAATGATACACAATGACGTTTATGTTTGAATGTGCGTGTACTATATGATTCTAGTTGTTGTTGTAGTAGTTGTTGTTGTTGTTGTTGTCGTCGTGTTTTTGCTGCTGCTATTGCTGCTGCTGCTGCTGCTGCTGCTGCTGCTGCTGGTGCTGCTGCTGCTGTTGTTGCCGCAGTTGCTGCTGTTGCTGTTGTTGGTGTTGTCGTTGTTGTTATTGTTGTTGCTTCTGCTGCTTCTATTGTTGCTGTAGTTGTTGTTCTTGATGTTGCTGTTGCTGCTGCTTTTGCTGTTGTTATTGTTGTTATGACTGAAGAATGATGCCTGTCTATACAAAATGTAGGAAATTTCAATGGCAGTGAATCGGGGATCAAAGGTCGCCTGTCAATATTAGCAAAGTCAAGCAGTTGCAATAATTTTGTAAACTCTGATCTATCATCATTGTCTTTGGTGTAGGCCTACTGTCTCTGCCTTCTTTTTCAGGAACATTTTTAATTTTCGTTCCGGTATTTAGACAATAAATTAAGCTCTATGCTCTTGAAATGATTTACATTTTGCATGTACGCGCACCATACAAACAACAACAACAACAACAACAACAACAACAACAACAACAACAATAACAACAGTAACATTGGATATTGTTGCAACGCATGATTATACTATGTGGTTGCACTGAACGCCCTGTGTATGCTCACGAGCAATGCAATGTCTTTAACAATCTGAGAACGCTTAAAAGGATATTCAGAAAAACTTCGCATTCACGAATTGCATTTCACATATTAACACAAGACCAAATCAACTGAAACCGTGACGGAGAAAGTTTGTTGAGGAGAAAAGAGAGAAAACGAGGGGGAAAAAGGGGAGGGAGGGTGAAGGATCTGCGCGTTATTCTCATAAAGCAGACTGGAAATACTTTTTCTTTCAGTTCACGTGCCAGCAATGCAATCTTAACATGTTCCAAATTCCTTGCCCCACAAAGGAGCACTTCGTGTTTGGATAGCAAGAACCGAAATATTCAATATTCTTTCTTTCCCGTTGGCGACACGTTCAAAAGATGGGAATCATTTTTTAAAAGCACCGACAACTTTCAAAGATGCAGAACAAACTTTCTGTCATACTTTTTGACACAACACACCGAGACCCCGACTTCTTGTGTCTATAATACTACATGTACTGATCCAGTATTTCGTATCTACTTCACGTTTTCATTTCTCATCACGTGGGTTTCCCTCAAGACACGATGTCTGGTTCCCACACAATTTGAAGCACCACCTGCACTGCATAGTAAATTATGTCCAAAGATAATCTAGGTCTCTATTATAATCTTCGATCAATCACAATCGACGATATAAAAAGTTCAGAGACCTCTTGTGAGAACCGTAGGCCTAACAGCCAACAGAGGTGAGTGCTCGACTGACTGGGCATTGTAGGCCTACCTCTTACGAACCAAGAGTTTCAGAAGGTAGTTACATTTTAAGAGCACATTTTTTAACTGTCCACACGCGCTTGCTTGCACGA
>NW_004798359.1:0-1330 GCF_000002075.1 Aplysia californica
CCCCCCCCACACACACAAGTCTTCGCCACGCCCACGGACCACTTCCGGACCACACAACCCTGGGACTGTTTCAGTTTCCTGCACGACCTTTGTCCAGACAAATTAGCCATTGTTGTAATGGATGCGAGCTTTGCGCTTAACCTTTCTATCAAGTGTAGGCTGACCTGCACAGTAGGCTCAAGTAAAGAGAAAAACATCGACACAATAGTGGTCATTCAGCGCCGGGACACGGTGAGACACACAGACAGAAATAACAACAGATGCAAAGAAAAGAAGCAGAACCTACCAGTGGCGCCCTCCAACCACCCGCTGACACTCCACTGACACAGACAGTCCAAGTCAATGTCATGACGTCATCGCGGAGAACACGTACATATTTCCTAGACAACGTGTTGTCCAAGCTTTGGTTGTTTAGTTTAGTTAAGAGTTTTACGGCACTTGCAACACAATAAGGTCATATAAGTGCCGACGATTAGAGGTGTTACAAGAGAGTAGCAACAAACGTAAAAAAGGAGGAGAGATAAGGACGATAGATGTTTAAGAGGAAAGAAGGAGCAAACCACACCAGAACACCCGCCAACCACCCACTTTGGTTGTTTTAAATAAAGAGAAGAACGTGGACACGACAACGATCAGTTAGAACTTAGAGCAGGGGCAGAGAAAGACTGACAGACAGTTACAGTTGAGGGGGAAATCTAAAGAAAGACTTCCTGAAGTCTGACAATTCATAAATGATGTTTGAACACGTCAGAATTTTAGGCTTTGTACAATATAGCAACCTCCTCACTCAATGAGACGTCACCACGCGCGTGCACATGAGACAACTGAACAAGGCTACTTACCGCTGCTCCAAACAACGGACAGTTTTCGGAACTACCCCCCCCCACACACACACACACATGCTGAATTAATCTATTTCTACACGATTTCGTTTACAGGTACTGTAAGCACTAAAAGTGCAGTATTGAGAAAGAGTGATAAATTACCTAGTCGCTAATTAGCTAGGTACCTTATATGCATTTAAAAGATAAACCTCCAGGATGCACACACATAGCCATCACTTATAATTTGGATCAAATCTGACGAGCGGCTGCTGAGAAATTTTGCTTCCGAAGTGCTCATGATTCAGTGAATGGATTAACTTTACAACAGTACCTTCCAACCATCGTAACGTGTGTTACAACAGTACCTTCCAACCATCGTAACGTGTGTTACAACAGTACCTTCCAACCATCGTAACGTGTGTTCTAACAGTACCTTCCAACCATCGTAACGTGTGTTCTAACAGTACCTTCCAACCATCGTAACGTGTGTTCTAACAGTACCTTCC
>NW_004798359.1:5113-6256 GCF_000002075.1 Aplysia californica
ACACACACACACACACAGACACACACACACAAACACACACACACACACACACACACACACACACACACACTTTTCAACTCCCCCCCAAAATGAAATAAAGAAATAGCCACACACCTGTTTTCGACAGATGAAGGCGTGAACAATTCGAAGTACATTGTAACTAGACATGTGTGGTTGGCGGGTGCCCTTGTGTGGTTTGCTCCTTCTTGCCTATCAAACATCTACCGTCCTGCTTTAAAGTGGTAGTTACTCTTTTGTAACACCTCTAATCTTCGGCACTTATATGACCTAACTGTGTTACAAGTGCCGTAAAACTCTTTCTAAGTGTGTGGTTAGCGGGTGCTCTGGTGTGGTTTGCTCCTTCTTTCCTATCAAACATCTACCGTCCTTATCTCTCCTGCTTTAAAGTGTTAGTTACTCTCTTGTAACGCCTCTAATCTTCGGCACTTATATGACCGAATTGTGTTGCAAGTGCCGTTAAAATCTTACTAAAACTGAGACATGTATGTATGTATTTTCTCCCAACGACACACCTAGAAGGCATTCAAGGAGGCGGGCTCTTTCGATCCAGCCTAAAGGGGCCAACAGCTCTAGATGTGCGGCTTACAGAATCCCAGAGATAATCGACCCCCCCCCCCTTTTTTTCCACCACAAAACAACAAACAGACACCATGCTTGTGCTCGAACAGAAAAACAAAAACAAAACCCAGTTCAACCAACAATGTAGACATTTTCGTTTAGTAAAGAGTTTTACGGCACTTGCAACACAATAATATCATATAAGTGCCGAAGATTAGAGGTGTTACAAGAGAGTAACAACAAACGTAAAAAAGGAGGAGAGATAAGGAAGATAGATGTTTAAGAGGAAAGAAGGAGCAAACCACACCGGAGCACCCGCCAACCACCCACACAATGTAAACAAGACACATACAGTTGAACAATGTAAACAAGACACATACAGTTGAACAATGTAAACAAGACACATACAGTTGAACACTGTAGACAAGACACACACAGTTGAACACTGTAGACAAGACACATACAGACGAACAATATATATATAAACAAGATGTACACCTATAAACAATGCAAATAAGACACACACACACACACACACACACACACACACACACACACACACAA
>NW_004798359.1:7609-9543 GCF_000002075.1 Aplysia californica
AGACAGACAGACAGACAGACAGACAGACAGACAGACAGACAGACAGACAGACAGATAGAAAGAGGACTGCTGTTGTTGTTACTTTTGTTGTCGGGGAAGTTCAACGCGTACTAAACAAACATGATATACAGGCCATTTCGAAACCGGAACATTAATTGCTTCACTTTCAAGACAGGTTAGAAGGATACCCCAAAAAAATGCATTCAAACTTTTAATTGAATTAGAGCCACAAACTAGATAAGGACGATAGATGTTCGATAGGAAAGAAGGAGCAAACCAAACCAGAGCACCCGCCAACCACCCACAGACACGATCAAAACACCACAGGCAGAAACAACAACGTAAAAGGATACACCCCCATAAAAAAACAAAACAAAATACCACTAACAACAACAACCCCCCCACCCACCTCGGATTTACCAATCGTACCGTTCAAATACCCACAAAACACCTGCTCTACCCCCCCCCCCCTTAATATCCAATCTATAACAACAATCATAAAAACAAACCCGACCGAAGACACACCAACAGGAAGGTGTAAGGTAAGTTATTGGGAACGTGCAACCACTTCATAAAATACATTGTCCTAACTTAGGCTACTGTTGTCCCTAGCACAAAAATCACCTTGACCCGTCACTAATTGCAACAGAATTTCTGTTTGCGGTAAACTGTGTATCGGGATACATTGTCCTAACTCTGTAGACGAGCTAAAAAACAGCTCCAAAACAAAATAAAAATAACAAACAAAAAAACAACATACCAAATCAAAAACAATAAACAAAAAACAAAACAAAAAAGTATTTAAAAAATAATGAGACCAAAGAAGAACTAAGTAAGAGAAGAGTGAGGTGAGTAACTTGTCACTTGGAGTTGGAAGACAGGAGGCGCGTACTTCTGAAAACAACTGGAAAATTGTGGTTTATTTTCAGTAGAGGTTTTACGGCGCTCGCAATATTTAATAGCATACGGTCACATTGATTATTATGAGAGCCAATCTCTTTCTTCACAGATTCGTTAGCCGATATATAAGCAGTCGCTGCGTTCGAACTGGCCGGAATTACGATGGTGTGACACACACACTTACATAGGATACACATTTACACATGACTATTGATTAAAAAAGGTCCAACCATATACGTAAGCCACTGACCTCATTTTACTCGCTGACCCCCCCCCCCCTAAAAAAAAAAAACCCAACCGAACACCAACAAACAAACAAAACCCCAAACAAACAGGAAATCGAACGATGGGGGTGGGTGGTTGGCGGGTGCTCTGGTGTGGTTTGCTCCTTCTTTCCTATCAAACATCTATCGTCCTTATCTCCCCTTGTTCATTTTTATGTTTGTTACTCTCTTGTAACACCTCTAATCTTCTGGCGCTCATATGGCCTGATGCAGTTGCGAGCGCCGTAAAACCTCTACTAAAACTAAACTAAACTAGAATGATGAGGAAGACAAACGACAACCCAAACAAGGCAAAAAGCAAAATGGGGAGGAGATTAAGGCGGCTGTTTCCAGATATAAAAACAAAAACAAAAAAAAAGCCGACGAACTGAAGACTCCATTACGTCACAAGCCCCCCATCAGGATACACGGCAACCTTTAATTTTAGTAAAGAGTTTTACGACACTTGCAGCAGAATTAGGTCACATAAATGTCGACGATTCAATATGTCACATGACGTGTGTGCCATACAAAGAAACGAAGGGGGAGAGAGATACATGGACGATACATGGACGATACATGGACGATACATGGACGATACATGGACGATAGGCGTTTGATAGGAAAGGAGAACAAGCAAACAAACCATGCAAGAGCACCCGGCAACGATCCACACCAGGCTACCCCATCATGATAGTAACACTAGACACTGCATGGAATAACGACAACCACACGAGAGAGATAGATAGAGAGAGAGAGAGAGAGAGAGAG
>NW_004798359.1:10149-11219 GCF_000002075.1 Aplysia californica
GAGAGAGAGAGAGAGAGAGAGAGAGAGAGAAAGAGAAAAGGAGAGAGAGAAAGAGAGAAGGAGAGAGAGAAAGTAAGAGAGAGAGGAGAGAGAGAACGTAAGAGAGAGAAAAAGAGGAGGAGAGAGAGAAGGTAAGATAGAAAGAAAGAGAGAAAGAGAGAGAGAATGTAAGAGAGAGAGAGAGGGAACGAGAAAAGGAGAGAGAGGGAGAGAGAGGGAAAGAGAGAAAAGGAAAGAGAGAAAAAGGAAGCCAGGGAAGGAAAAAGACAAGGAGGCAGGCAACAGAGATATTAGATAAAAGAAGAAATAAGAGAAGTGTGAGGTAGTACTGAGCTAAAAGCTTCTAAAAAGCACATCGATAATCCCACCAAAAAAAATCCCTTGCAATACACGCCCTGTGCTATTGTGAGAATAAGGAGATGGAAAAGTGATCCGTCTGCAAACACACCACCCCTTTTCAGGCGTCCCTGACGATTCAACACCAATCTGCCAGACAGCCTTGAGAAAAATACCAGCGAAAATACGCGAAGAAACAACACATCCGGGAACCTCCCTAGCTGCAAGCTGGATTTGGTGGGCTTGATTATGAGCGTGGGTGATAAAACAAAACGCCCAGATTTTTTTAAAGGGAAAATTTAAAAGAAAGAATGACGACAGTGTTGACATGTTAAACGTTCCGATTTGTTTGGCTCTCTTTCAAAGCATTGTCGGGGTAAGCTAGAAGACAATTGTGGTTGTTGTATCTGGGAAGACAGGACAGAGAAGCACACACACATACACACACACACACGCATATGTGAAGTCTGCTGACAAAATGAGTTACTTCTCAAATTTGAGCCCTATGGAAATAGATACATCATGCTTATAAGTTAAGATTTTACAATTAGTAAGTATGAAATAACTAAAGGCATTTAGTACTTAATGAATATTGCATCAATAGAAAACCTAGACATTTGACCCTGGTGTCAATTTTTGGCCAATATCTGCATTTGTGGATTGTGATAATTAACTCATTTTGTCAGCACCCTTCACATATTTATTCTCTCTCTCTCTCTCTCTCTCTCTCTCTC
>NW_004798359.1:13169-15483 GCF_000002075.1 Aplysia californica
TGGTGGAAGTAGTGGTGGTGGTGGGGTGGAATAGCACGTTTTATACGCTTTGAAAGGTAACTGGATAGTAGGCCACCTACTTCGTATATTACATTAGTCACTGACTGATAGTTGCATGTCACTATCTTTGTTGAAAGAGATTGGCAACTTCTCTGCAGAAAGACGTCAGATAGACTACCAGAAAGTGGAACTGCCCTCCCAACATACCGTACTCCGAACAGCTACACCCTTGCACCTCTGACCACACCTTCCTAGACACTTTTAGTTTTAGTTTTAGTAGACGTTTTACGGCGCTCGTAACTGCATAAGGTCATATGAGCGCCAGAAGATTAGAGGTGTCACAAGAGACTAACAAACATAAAAAAATAAGAAGGGGAGATAAGGACGATAGATGTTTCATAGGAAAGAAGAAGCTAACCACACCAAAGCACCCGCCAATCACTCACTTAATAAGTGTTTTACGGCACTTGCAACACAATAAGGCCATTTAAGTGCCGAAGATTAGAGGTGTTACAAGAGAGTAATAAACATAAAAAGGAGGGGGAAAAAAGACGATAGATGTTTGATAGGAAAGAAGGAGCAAACCACACCAGAACACCCGCCAACGGCCCACTTACTGGACACGCACATCGGTAATAACTAAAAACGATGAAATGGCCAAATAGTGAAACAGTGAAATGGATAGGATTAACGCCCCTGTCAACACTACAAGGTTATCTAAGAGGCGGGAGCTCCGAGTATGACGTCCCTCTCCGAACGGATCCAGCCAAAAGGGACATTCGTGTAAAGTGCCTTTCCAAGGACAGAACGTCGGACCGAGCTGAGGCTCGAACCCCGAACCCGCAATCTCGCGATTAAGGGTCCGGTAGCCTTACCATTAGGTTACCTACTGAAGCACCTAATAACCGCACAAAGTAGTTTAAAATTTCACTTTCTTCACACTTCCATTCCCCCATCCCCCCCTCCAAACAAACGATAAAATAACATGTACATGTATATGAAAAATCACAGAATCCATTACTTGGTACAACAGGTTTGTGGTGCGTACAAGGAGTTTAAAGGTGCGAATCATTTACCCGCGAGTCAGAGGCCTTTTCTAGGGAAAAAACAAACCGAATAACCGGATTTATGACTCGGCCGATCGGATGAAGGTGGCGCTTGTATCAAATAGAGCTACCCCTGTGTGTGTACAAATGTGTGTATGTGTGTCGTGTGTGTGTGCATGTATGTATGTATGCATGTGTGTGTATGTGTGTGAGTATGTGTGTGTATGTGTATCATGTATGTGTGTGTGGGATAGGGCGTTGTTTTTTTTTTGTTTTTTTTTTGGGGGGGGGGCACGAGGAGGCACATTCTGGTGACAATGCCACACAAAGGCCACTATTCAAAGCTCCTTCTGTATGCAACTGTCGCATTGTACGGGAATTATACGGCTGATACACGACATGCGCTCTCTCTCTCTCTCTCCCTCCCTCTCTCTCTCTCTCACTCTCTCTCTCTCCCACTCTCTTTCTCTCCCCCACCCCATCTCTCTCTCGCTCTCTTTCTCTCACCCCCCCCTCTCTGTTTCTTACCCCCAACCCGAAACACATGCATATCAACACAAAAAAATCTCAGTATAATTCGAAGAAAAGGAAATCCAAATTCACGAATCGCGCGCAACTGAGCGAGAAATGTCAAAGAGGTGGCGTCAGAATGAATCTGATTTACATAAAAAGAGCTTACAGCACAATCGATACCGCTAGGTCACTCGAGTGCACGGGAGCGGATTACAAGAAAAAGCAGTCACACGGAAAAGGAACACAGTATAATAGTGTAGTACCAGGCGGCGAATCGTCTGTTTATACTTCCAGCACTGTAACGGTCACTTAGTGCAGGGAAAAGGCCACCGTAAAGGTAAATAAATAAATAGATAAATAAATAAATAAACACACTTCAAAAAGAAACGTGCGTGCGGGGCACAGCGAAAAAAAGTTTGCGCCGAGGAGTGGTCAGGCGTGTCTCAAACCAGCTCCTCGTGGAGACAATTAGCAGGAAGACCCTGGGGTGGACGCTGGAAAGGAGAGATGAGCAGCTATGGACATGCGCCGCCTGCTATGATTCTAGCGCTGGATCCAAATAAATCCAACACACACATTTTTAAAGGTTAAGTTTTAGTAAGAGTTTTACGGCATTTGCAACACAATAAGGTCATATAATAAGTGCCGAAGAATAGATATGTTACAAGAGAGTAACATACACAAAAAAGAAGGAGGAGCGACAAGGACGATAGTCTATGTTTGATAGAAAAGAAGGAGCAAACCACACCAGAGCA
>NW_004798359.1:16282-19848 GCF_000002075.1 Aplysia californica
TGTGTGTGTGTGTGTGTGTTTGCGTGTGTGTGTGCGCGCGCGCGTGTGTGTGTGTGGGAGAGAAAGGGGGGGGGACTAGAACAATGAACAAACAATCACAGCTCAAGAACACCCAAGCGGAGACTCGAACTAGCACCACCTGCACGATAGCATCGTAGCACGAACACAGTGCGTCCTTATAAGGTTTAAAAAGCTGGGAGTATCCCGTAGCAAAAATTACGAAGAGTATAGTAATTTTTAAAAAGCACTACTCAAGGAAAATTCTTCCGTTCAGCGCACGCTTGACAGAGGTCTCCTTCCGAAACAAACAACGGTAGACATTGTGATGATTGTCCTACATTTCCAAGTTGAACCCCCCCCCCCCCCTCAAACAATTTCGAACCGTTTTATTTATAATTTGTTTATTTTAAAAATTTGTTTGAGTAAACAGACACACGTCAACACCATAGGGCGATTCAATGTTACGAAAAAAAAGGAAGGTGGAAAGACAAAGACAAAAGAGGGAAAGAAAAGACGTAGGATGTACCAGTGGTGCCCTCAAATCATCCACAACTGTAGACCGTCCCTCTGGTCAGCCCAAAGAATGAACACAGCCACACCACATGAACCTCTCAGCTTGTTGGAGCGGAGAGATGCACATGGACACAATAATGGTCATATAGTGCTGGGAAAAACTAAGGCAGACACACAGGCGGAAACAACACAGAGAAAGAAAAGTCCTCCAACCACCCGTATGACAATGACAATGACAATGATGACAATGACAATGACAATCTTGATTCATCTCGCAGGGAGAAATTTTATGCAATATCAGAATATCATAGGGTTAGAATCAGAATACTGATTATTTATAACACAAGGATTCATAAAATAACTGGACGGGGATTCCAACACATACTTACGTCTCGGCTGAACACCATAAGCGCAAAACGTCTCATTCCAAGAACTAGGTCTAGAATCTAGATCTACATCGTAATGTTCTATTAGATCTATATTTTATCCAAAACGTCCAATTGGAAGAACTAGGCCTAAAATTACATTGTTATGTTCTATTATATTTTATCCATCCACCTTAATTAAGTGCACATTTTCAGACGATAAGATCAAGGCAACCAGTAATGTCCAGAGTCCTGGCCCGTGTAAGCAGACAGTGGTAGGCCACGGACGGAGGCTTGTGTCACAACCGACCGGGGAGATAGCGGGAACTACATAGAATTGAGGGGAAGACAGAAGAGCTGGTCACTGGAGGACGCCACTCAGTCTCGTGTATCTGTACCATGCGTACATACAGAAAGACAAACACACGTACACATACACAAATACACATACACCATACTAACATACCCACATATAGGCATACGCAGACACACACAGAAACATACAGATACACACATAGACACACACACATACAGACACACACACACACATAGACATGCACACACACATACACATACTGACACAAACACACACACACAAAAAAAAAACACTACAAACTTACAGACATGCATAGACATGCAAACACACGTACACACATAAACATACACTTACAGACATACATACATATGCATGCATACATACGCACGTACACATATGACACACACACACACGAACACAAACACACACACGCGCGCACAAACACATATACACACACGCGCACACATAAACGCACATATTATACACACCATAGAAACAGTAACGTGTTGGTACACACCTACTGGAGACCACATCGCAAATCCCGGTCAGTGGTCACTATCAGTGACGGAGAGGGGGATAACAATTAAAAATAGGAGATCCACCTCGAATATCATTCTTTTATAATACAGAAAGGCGCATTACTTTAGTTTCAGTTAGAGTTTTGCGGCACTTACAATCCAAATAGGTCACCTAAGTGCTGAAGATAAGATGTGTTGCTAGAGAGTAACATACAAAAAAAAGAAGAAAGAGAGGGGGGAAAAAGAGGGGGGGGGGGGAGATAAAGACGATAGATGTTTAGCAGGAAAGAAGGAGCAAACCACATCAAAGCACTCGCCAAACACCCAGGGGGGGAGATAAAGACGATAGATGTTTAGCAGGAAAGAAGGAGCAAACCACATCAAAGCATTAGCCAACCACCCACAAAGACGTCTTAAATCCACACCATGCCTCATGTTCCTACAGTCGTTCCAGACTTCTTCTTCAGGTGTCAGGTCTGGAGCAGACATTGACGATCATGGTACTCCATTCCTTCCTGTTGTTTGTCTTCCTTAATAGCTCGGATTTTCTCTTTGAGTTATTCGTTGCAAAGTCGTTCAGGCCATCTGTGTATGTTGTTCTTTGTCTTCCTCCGCTCCCCTTTCCCTCTATCTTTCCACACAGCAGCTGTTTCACTAGTCCATTTGCTATACGAGTACATGTATTTATGTAGCCAAAGAATATGAATTGCCTTTTTCTGATGATTCTGACTATTGATCTTTAACAACCTGCCATTTAGAGCACTTATCTATTCGTTTCCCCCTCTATCCATGAGATTCTGAGCATTCTCCATAAATACCACATGTGAGGCAGCGTGGTGGAATCAGGCTCTCGTCAAAATAATCAAAGTGAAGAAACTTGCATTTTTCCGCAGCTTTGTGAATTTTAGTCAAATTTTTGTTTTTTGGCACACCTTTCATGCCCATTAAAGAACTCATTTGTGTGTGGACTTTTCTGAAAAGCGTTGATTAAAGGCATAAAAAATGTAAATCTTCAGTTACCACGAACTCTTAAGCTAAGGAAATAACTAATCTTTGGCGGCCATTTTCTCACTAATTTTACCTCTGAAAACAGATGATCGCCACCTCCTTCTGTTGCAAATATCCCGACTTGCATTCTAGATAAATGTATATTTAATTTTTTGCATCCAAATAAAGACAAGTGAACAAGCTTTAAGATGATACCAATAACTTTAATTGCCCAAAAATTGACGAGAGCCTGATTCCACCACGCTGCCTCACATATTTCAGCGTCCTCCAGTCTACTTCCTGTGTCTTTGTTTAGAGGCCAGCTCTCGCATCCATACAAAAGGAATGATTTTACATTATACGACTATACGTATGCTTTCAGGGTTCTTACTTTTGTGCTCACTGTTATGTGCTACAAATGAAACAAAGAGAGAGAGAGAGAGAGAGAGAGAGAGAGAGAGAGAGAGAGAGAGAGAGAGAGAGAGAGTAAGGGGTGATGGGGTGATGCGAGCGAAAAAAAGCGAGAGAGAGAGATTTGGGGTTGGGGAGGGGGGAGGGAGAAAAAGACAAACAGACAGAGAGGCCGACCCCCTTGTGCCCTGCTAACAGCCATAAATCAGCCAAGGCCTGACCTCACTCGACTTGACCTCATTCTTTTTTTTTTCTTCAATCTTACAACCTACCTCTTGTCCTATCCGTTCGCATTTCTACCTACCAATTATCTGTCAACTAAATTCTATACCGTTGTTCATCCTCTTCCTCATCTCCTTTTTTTTGTTCACTATATGTGTTTGTACGTCCGTGTGTGTGTGTGTGTGTGTGTGTGTGTGTGTGTGTGTGTGTGTGTGTGTGTGTGTGTGTGTGTGT
>NW_004798359.1:22043-26259 GCF_000002075.1 Aplysia californica
TAGAGAGAGAGAGAGAGAGAGAGAGAGAGAGAGAGAGAGAGAGAGAAGAGATCCAATTTAGATCATTAATTTTAAGAAGCCGACAGCTTCGATCTTGACTCATAGTCAAGTCCAACCGGGGGCCGACGGAGACACAGTATCCTAGAAAAGTGGTAAGGCTACCGGACTCGTAATTGTGAGGTTGCGGGTCCGGGGGTTCGAGCCGCGGCCCGACCATGTGTCCTTGGGAAAGGCACTTTACACGAATTTTCCTCACTTAACCCAGGTGGAAATGGGTACCCGGCTAGACGGTCAGAGATAGTATAAGAACGTATAGGTACCCGGCCAAAGATAGCGAAAGAACTTGTCAGTATGTTGGTGTCCTAGCGCCTATAATACATGGCTGCTTGCACTGTATGCTTCCCAGGAAGTTGAGGTTGTTTCAGAATGCTCTCAGGTCTGCTGGGGGTAATAGCATAGATTGTGAAGCGCATAGAGCTTGCTGTTGAGCGGGGATTTGCGCTATACAAATTATGCTATCTAGATCTATTATTATTAAAATAGACTTCCGAACGTGAGAATCGAATTTTCTCCTTTTGCATGCAACGACGGCGTGTGGAGCTCTTACACCAGACAGCTCGGTTCATAGACTCGACAGTTTGTCTGTTTGTTTGTTTGTTTGTTTGTTTGTTTGTTTGTTTGAGTTAAGAAAAGAAGCACACCGACACAATAATGGTCATTTAGAGCTGAGAAAACGTGAGACAGACAGACGGACAGACAGACAGACGGACAGACAGACGGAAAGTAGAGAAGTAGGACCTACCAGAGGCACCCTCCAACTACTCGCAGACTCGACGGTCCTCCAAAACAACAACAAACCAGGATGCCGACGTTCACCTCTAATCTCTCTCTCTTTTTTTTCTGACATTTCATTTGTCAATGGATTCAGATCCTTGTTTCAAATAGTCGAGAGGTCTCTCAAACATCTCATCAGAGCGAGCCACCCACCATCCCCACCCCCTCTCCCTCGCGCTCCATCCTCCAATCTTCAAGAGTCCAACACTCCACTTTTAAGCACTATTGTACGGATCAGGAACGTCCGGGCAATGCCGTCACTGATGTACGGTGCAACAGAAGGAACTAGACGTGATGAATGTCACGGTGGGACGGTTTACGACAAGGAATGCCATGTTGTCGTGAAAGATTGTTTGAGTGACGAAGAGTATAATAACATGTGAGGCAGCGTGGTGGAAACAGGCTCTCGTCAATTTTTGGGCATGTAGAGTTATTGGTGTCATCTTAAATCCTGTTCACTTGTCTATATTTGAATGAAAAAAATATCAATTTATATTGAATACAAGTCGAGATATTTGCTAATGAAGGAGGTGGGGGTCACCTGTTTTCAGAGGAAAAATTAGTGAGAAAATGGCCGCGAAAGATTAGTTATTTCCACAGCTTAAGAGTCCGTGGTAACTGAAAATTTCCATTTTTTTGTGCCTTTAATTAGCGTTCTCCAGGAAAATCCACACTGAAATGAGTTCTATAATGGGCATGAAAGGAGTTGAGCCAAAAAAAAAGATAAAAAAAAAGATAAAAATTCACAAACCTGCGGAAAAATGCAAGTTCCTTCACTTTGATTATTTTGACGTGAGCCTGATTCCATCGCGCTGCCTCACATATATAGTAACGGTCATATAATGCTTTTTAGTTTTAATAATAGTTTTTGAGCAGTTGCAACGCAATAAAGCCATACAAGTGCCGAAGATTAGGGGCGGTACAAGAGAGCAACAAACACAAAAACACGAGGAGGAGAGAGATTAGGACTATGTTTGGTAGGACAGAAGGAGCAAACTACACCACAGCACACGCCAAACGCCCGCTTTTGTTTCTGCAGGGTTATTGAATTCAGAGAAAGAGCAACAGAGACAGACCAAAAAAAAAGACATTAAGCCAACTGATTAACTGTAATAGTGAAAGAAATAACAAACGAACCACGACGAGTTACGCACGATATTGGGAAGGACTTTCGTAACGAGCGACCACCCCAACGAACACAATAAAGAATTGCCCTAACCTATGCCTACGCCCTAACCCTAACCCCTACCCCCCTGTTCTACTCTGTCTCATAGTGGTCGCTCGTTACGGAAATCCTCCCCGATACTGTTCGCTGAGGCAGATAATGGCACATTATGGTACGTTGTGGTAAGTTATGGGGTACTCTTCGTTTTATCTGGTCCTATTGGAGGAGCTCCACCTCATAAATAGCCCTTATTTTTAGGATGAAAGACGCCCAGAATCCATACCATGCTCCATGGTCCCAAAGCCGTACTAGACAGAAACAGGCCAGCTAACATGACATTATATCCCCACTCCCTGCTTAAACCCAAACAAAACCATAGTGACGTGACGATGGTGAAGTGCTATCATCCCGGAGTCATTTCGCTCCCGCAGATTTACAAAGTTATATCTGCAATTTTTGGCCGCTTTGAGATACTAAGATCATGAGATAAAAAACAAAAACAAATTAGTATCTGCTCTATCAGAGCCGTAAGATTATTCGGGGGCGTTATCAAGATATTCAAAGAATTGCATTAGAAAAACTTACCATGATGTGGAACTCAGAATTTTTGACGTCAAATTTCTCAAAACTAGGTTCCGAGCAGATAGCACTTAGTAAATCTAAGGTACCCATTTGTTCTCACTTTTCTTTGATTATAACACCACCTGTCCACTTTTCCTAGTCTGTGAGCCATACTGCCCTAAGCTAACAAAACGCCTTTTTCCATTTTGGAACCAAATTGTTCATATTGTGCTAAATCGATAACCTGATCAGTAACCCTATTTGAGTGGGGAAAAAAATCAAAAGTGAAACTGTGACTAGTTTTTTAATAAATTGGAATTCAAATTTCGAAAGTACCACTTTTTAAAATGGTTCCGCTGAAACGCCATTTTATCTCGAAACTGCTGTGAATAAGAAACACACACACACAGACACACACACACACACACACACACACACACACACACACACACACACACACAAACACAGAAACCCCGTGAAACAAACTCTAGTCTTCCGCACCCACGCAACAAAGCAGACCCTAACCACTACACCACAAACGCCAGTTTTGATTGAGCGCATCTCGAAACATGACAATGTACAACAATACAGCAGCATGCATGGCGTCTCACCTGGCACCCGGGGTGAACGACCACTGGCGCCCCACTCGTTTCCTTGCACCGTCCATGACGAGATAAAACAAAATCTGTCGCGACTGACTGTCACCGTTGTGAGGAAGCGAGATCAACCCTCGTTGTGAGAACAGTGGCAGCGTTCGTCATTGCCGTTTGCAGCACAGAAAAAAATGGTGATATGGTACAGGTTTAAGTAGTTTAACACCCCTATCAACACAGGTTATTAATTTAAGTGGCGGGACCTCCGAGTTTAACATCCATCTCCGAAAGGACCGAACCAAGTGGGAAATTCGTGCAAAGTGCCAACGTTCCCGAAGACACGACGTCGGACCGAGCTGAGGCTCGAACCTCCGAACCCGCAATCTCACGATTTGGAGCACACAGAGTTTCCCGTAGTACACAGCACGTATCCCAAATACAGTGACTTGTTGTTCTATGTACTAGACTCTAGTATGACGAAGTACAGGCACACAATCCAGGTCCCAAACAAACTGCGACGTAGATGTACCGGTTGAGGTAGAGGCGAAGAACACGCCACTCCGGGTAGAAACGCCGCCTGGTGGCGAGAACTGGGCCTTTACTTGGAGCAATATTACGTCAAGCGAGCTACCCCTCTGTTAACCGATCATAATCCCAGCCAAGAGTCAAAAAGGTCCTATCGGCTATAGGTTATATCATATCGCTGCAGTAGATAATACATCTTTGTCTCTGGGTCAACGATAAACTGATAACAACAGATATCGTTTGGGCAGGACAGGCACGACGTGCCGGCGACACAGAGCAAAAAGATGTTATCTGCAACAAGAATCATCAACAAAAATATTTCAAAGGTAACTCGTTCCCTACGCTTGTCACACGCCTACAGGACACTCCATCCGCCTTTGTCTCACAGAGGTGGTAAAGAAGACAGACATTGTCATATTTCTTTTTGTTATTGCCTGTGCATACTAAAAGACATCGGAAATTGAAAAAGCGGGGACATCATGGAAACAGATAGAAAAGGATGCTCAGGACAGGCTTCGCTGGAGTAATGTTGTTGATG
>NW_004798359.1:27921-29386 GCF_000002075.1 Aplysia californica
GACACACACACACACACACACACACACACGTACACACACATACCAACAACAACACACACACGACAAAAAACATCAAACACTCTACACATCAACAGCTATTTAAACTGAGGAAAAAAGACAAGCAAAAGAGACAGCCATACAGAAACAACAGAGCACCAGCAAAGAATTAGGACGTACCAGTACCACACTCCAACCACCCACGTCCTGTACACTCGACAAGTGACACAAGCCACATCCCGTGCAGTGCCACCAACGACCTACGTCCATTAAGGCCGGCCCCTTCAGACGAGATAGGCTATCTCAGAGGACCAATCCACCCCGGGACACAGACAGGCACTTTCTGATAGAGGACACGGGTCAGGCCTTAAGTGGCCGGGGTCCTCAAGGCTCAAGGCTTTACGTGTCTTGTGAGCTCTCAAGACGACAGAAACGCGTTGGCTTTTAGTAAGAGTTTTTAACGGCACTTGCAACACACACACACACACACACGCACGCACACACACACACACACACACACACACACACATACACACACACAAACAAATAGGTTATTTAGTTTTAGTTATAGTAAGCGTTTTACGGCGATTGCAATACAATTGAGCCATATAAGAGCCAAAGACTAGAGGTGTTACAAGAGAGTAACAAACACAAAAGAGAAGGAGGAGAGATAAGGACAACACCTGTTTGATAGCAAAAGAAGAGCAAAAGCCACCAGAACACCCGCCAACCACCTGCCAAACAGGTCATTACATATTGTCGCTTTTAAACACAAGGGGACTATCCCGAAAAACGCTGTTTTCAGAAAATCAGAGGTAAAGTTTTTGCCCCTTAATCAGTTTCTTTAAAAGACAAGGAGAGTTTTCTCTATAACCAAACAAATATACACACCAAAGAAACCAAACTTCTCCTATAGGTAGGACAACGGCCACTTTTGGTGTTGGTCAAGATTACTGGAAACCCCCGAAATCTGGGTTAGTCCGCTTGTCCTTAAAAGCGAAAATAATATTGTATAAGCGCCAACGATTTGAGGTTTTACAAGAGAGCCTGGCTCAGCAAAACAAGTTTGAACCTCCATTATTCAGGAGCTATCTCTGAGACAACGGTAACTAAGAATGGGGAAGTTAAGGTTAGTTTTACTAAGAGTTTTACGGCGCTTGCAACGCAAATATGTAATGTAAATGCCGAAGAATAGAAGTGTTATTAATAAGTAAAAAGAAGAGAGATGAGGACGATACATGTTTGATAGGAAAGAAGGAGCAAATCACACCAGATCATTCGCCAACCACAATCAAGTGTACGTGGTGGGGGAGCTGTTTTTTGTTTTTAGTAGAGGTTTTACGGCGCTCACAACTGCATAAGGTCATATAAGTGCCGAAGATTAGAGGTGTTACAAGAGAGTAACAAACACGAAAAAGAAGGAGGGGAGATAAGGACGATAGATGTTTGATAGGAAAGAAGGAGCAAA
>NW_004798359.1:30765-32593 GCF_000002075.1 Aplysia californica
CCACCTCCCCCCCCTACTCATCTCCACGATGTATTAGTCCACCTTCCAGCCTCCCGTGTAATTTACGTCCCTGTTGCGTGGAGCCAACAGCCCGCCGGACCAGGTGACCGCCATCCGTCTTGTCCGTGACGTCAGCAGTGTCCAGGCTGTCTCCTTTCTGCTTCCGGCCCGGCGGAGCGATGACGTCACCGGCCGGATAAAATGACAGACGTGCCCTCCTAGCCCAGTCGCGCCGGAGAGGCCCGTCTCTCAGCGCACGGACATGGCAGGGGCCAGAAGGAGAAGGCCGACAGTACATCACTATATCATGGTACGTGGAGTTACGCTCAAACACGCAATCTACCGTCACTGTCTGTCCCGACCACAGACTTTTTCTTTTTTTTTGGTCTTTTTTTTTTTTTAGTTAAAGGAAGCGCATTAACACACTAACGGTCATTCAGTGCGCAATCTGCCGTCACTGTCTGTCCCGACCACAGACTTTCTTTTTGGGGTTTAAAAAATTTTTTTAGTTAAAGGAAGCACATTAACACAAGAACGGTCATTCGGTGCATGGAAGAGTAAAACAGACACAATGACAACACAAGGTAAAAAAACAAACAAAAAAACTACAACCCAAAACGACGAAGGACCAACCAATTCGAGGTGCCCTACAACCACCCGCACCACACTGTCGTTCATACACTACGCCTAGATACATACATGTATTATGAACTCCGTGTCGTTTCTTGAGGTCTCCTTTCTCGAAAGAGAGTTTGTCTTGTTTTAGTTGAGGTTTTATGGCGTTCACAACTGCATAAGGTCATATGAGCGCCAGAAGATTAGAGGTGTTACAAGATAGTAACCAACATAAAAAAGAAGAAGGGGAGACAAGAACGATAGATGTTTGATAGGAAAGAAGAAGCAGACCACACCAGAGCACCCGCCAACCACCCGCTAAGAGAGTTTGGGTAGTGAGAAAGATATAAAATTAACCATGGTCATTTCATATCGGGGAAAACAAAATAACAACTCCCTCCCCCCCTCCAAACAAAACAACAAACAAATGTGGCGCCCTCCATCCACCCACTTTGAAAGTCAAGTCAAAAGTCTACTAACCCACTTCTTCGAGAGTAAATAAAAAATCAAACCGGTTATACCCAGCAACAAACAAGCAGTCGTCTCTCAAAGGCAACGCCACCAACAGAATACCTAACATATTCGCCACAGAAAAACAAAACAAACCCAACAACCCAACAACAGAGAGCAGTATCCCACGAACCCAACTGACGTGCAAGTCCCATGTGCGGAAGAAAGACACTATCAAAATACTATATCAAATATCTCCATCTTCCAGAAGGGGCGTGGCTCACACGGCTAAATTTGAACATTTGGATCCTTATTCCATCGACGGGGGCGTTACAATTTACAACAAACTGCAGTCGACATCGTCGAAGACGGCCACTCGTTGGCAAAGAGAAACATGGCCGTCCTAAAAAGTTGTACTTGTTTGTTTTAGTAGAGGTTTTACGGCGCTCTCAACTGTATAACGTCAAAGGAGCGTCAAAAGATTAGAGAAGTTACAAGAGAGTAACAAACATAAAAAAGAAGGAGGGGAGATAAGGACGACAGACGTTTGATAGGAAAGAAGAAGCAAACCACACAAGAGCACCCACTAAACCACCCACTTTGTCAGCTGCGTCCGCCCAATAAACTAGAACTCTTAAAACACACTAGCGGACTAACGCAAACTAAAACAGATAAAACAACAACAACAAAAAACAAATAAACATCTCCTATCTAGCCCACCCATCCCATCTTCGCCACAAACAAGCACACACACACACACACA
>NW_004798359.1:35216-38257 GCF_000002075.1 Aplysia californica
GAGAGAGAGAGGGGGGGGCGACACTGACCAACGGGACTCTCTCTCTCTCTCACCCCCTCTCTCTTTCTCCCTCTCTCCCTCTCTCTCTCTCTCTCTCTCTCTCTCTCTCTCTCACACACACACACAAACACACTCAGACACGGGTACGTTCCCCAAACACCAGCCACACCCGGACTTCAACCATGTGCGCTAGAAGGTGATAGGAGAAACAGCCTGCAATCAGCTCCACTTCCATTTTGAGACATTAAAAAAAGAAAACAGAAAAAAAAACCCCCCAGTTTAAACTGCCATTTGCAGACACATGGCTTGATTTGGAGTCACCGGTTTTATGGCAACATCAAGGCTATTTGGTTTCACAAAAATTTCCAGCTGTAGAGGAGCACTGAGTGCACACTAACTGCTGTTATTCTTTGATGTTGAAGGCGCGGTCGGTCACACTGAAGGCGAACAGCACCCAACGCTCGGGAAAACGAAAATCCGAAGCAGCCACACTTAAAGGAAATCCACCAAGCCAATTTCAGCACGCATTGGGAGTCGCTACAAAGAGTCGGTGTGTTGGGTGTTGGGATTGTTTTACGCCCACTAATAGACAACGATATTTTCGATCCTCAAGTTGACGGACTAGCGTCACTGGTCGTTATACGGGGTGCCCACTTCGGCTGGATCGGGCCGATCGCCCGACTCGATCGCCTGAACTGAAAACAAACATGTTTGTTTTTTAGGCGATCGAGCTGGGCGATCGGGCCGATCCCATCCGTAGTGGGCACCCCGTATTAGGCGCTTAGGAGAATTTTTATCAAGTCTTAGTATCTGTCTTTCTGCACTGACATTGTGTTCCTCTCATTCCAGGTTGGGTCGAAACTCGCCTCCTAAATTGTTTGTTTTAATAGTAAAAGTTTAACAGAAATTGCAACAAAGTAAGGTGTTACAAGAGAGTTACAAACACAAAAAAGGAGGTTTACGTTTAGTGAGAGTTTTACGGCGCTTGCAACACAACAAGGTCATATAAGTGCCGAAGATTAGATGTGTTACAAGAGATTAACAAACATAAAAAGAACGAGCAGAGATCAGGACGATAGATGTTTGATAGGAAAGAAGGAGCAAACCACACCAGAGTCACCCACCCGCCAATAACGCCCCCCTAAATTATCTAAATTGACTAAACTGTGTCGATGGAGGCGTAAAACACCTTTAAAAAATGTTAAAAAGGTAGAACGGTAGCTTCGACTCTCCCAGTAAAGGGCTAAACGATTTGTGTGGGAGGGACGCGTCCTTACGCCACAGGGCAAATGATCAATGGGAAGGCCACAATATGGAACCGGGATAAGGGTCAAAGGGTACGATGTTCCGAAAAGTGGGAAAAACTGGAATATCAACAGGCTAGGTCTGGATAGTGAAGTGTACGGCGGAAGTGTTTGTTCGTGGCCTGTGATATGATGCAGGGACAGAAATGAAGTGACGCTGAAATCCTTACGTTTCAGTTTTAGTTAGAGTTTTACAGCACTTGCAGTGCAATACGGTTATATAAGTGCCGAAGATTAGAGGTGTTACAAGATAGTAACTACCACATATTAAAAGAAGGAGGAGAGACAAAGACGACAGGATGTTTGACAGGAAAGAAAGAGCAAACCACACCAGAGCACCCGCCAACCATCCACTGACATATGTCTGACAGGAAAGAAAGAACAAACCACACCAGAGCACCCGCCAACCACCCACTGACAGATGTCTGACAGGAAAGAAAGAGCAAACCACACCAGAGCATCAGCTAACCACCCACGATGAAATGCTTACTGAAAGAAAGGAATACTTGATAAAAAGGCCTTCCTTCACTACAACTCCCGGCTCCTGCATGCAGCGGTGACTGATGAGCCACAGTAATTTTGTGTTATGGTTACCATTGCTTCTGGGGTTTCCGTCAGAAAACTGGAGCGGCATACGACATATAATATGCGACGGACAAAGAAATCAAAAGACAATCTGACCAGGGATCTCTCTATAAGAAATTGAGGGCATCCTAACGGCTCTTCAGTTTTAGTTTTAGTTAGTGTTTTACGGCACTTGCAACACAATAAGGCCATTTAAGTGCCGAAGATTAGAAGTGCTAACTACAAGAGAGTAACACACACAAAAAAGGAGGAGGGGAAAAAAGACGATAGATGTTTGATAGGAAAGAAGGAGCAAACCACACCATGACACCCGCCAAAATCCCACACCTAACGGCTCTGTGGGACAAATAGACAGACAAACAAACCGACAATCTAGAAGAACGTACAGGGTCCAAACAGCCCCCCGGACAAACAAACTTATAAACAGGCAGACACACAGACAGATTGTATCATAGGACATAAAGGCGGACATATAAATAACAGACAGACATACGCACACATAAACAGACACACTAACACAAAAAACCAACATACATTAACAAACAGACGCATCGACTTAGATACGCATAAGCTTTGTGAAACAGACAGACAAACAGACATACAGACAGGTGTATAGACAAACAAACCAACAAACAAGTAAACAGACATATGTACTGACTTGAGACAGGTATAAGATATAGAATGCGGCCTAATGTCTTTGTACGACAGACCGACAGACAGGCAGACAGGTGTACAGACAAACAAACCAACAAACAAGTAAACAGACAGACGCACTGACCTGAGATAGGTATAAGATCCAGAAGGCCGCCTCACGGTTTTGTGGGCGCGAAACTTGCTGGCCAGACCAGGCGGTCCATGGTAGGAGCTGTGCCTCTTGATACAGCTCTGGGGAGAGACACACAGCAGAGGGTTACAAGTTGCAATACAGTTAACTTTTTCATGGGCAAGCAAGTTCTACTTTTAGAAAGAGCTTTACGGCAGAGACGAAACAAAATATGGGTCCAAAGAATGCCTAAAATATGACGTATTTTAGTTTTGGCAAGAGTTTTACGGCATTCGCAACACAACACGGTCATATAAGTGTCGAAGATTAGAGGTGTAACAAGAGAGTAATAAACAAAAAAAGGAGGAGAGAATGTCCCCTCTGACGGG
>NW_004798359.1:40127-42296 GCF_000002075.1 Aplysia californica
CCTCTCTCTCTCCCCCTCTCTCTCGTTCTCTTTCTCTCTCTCTCTCCCCCTCTCTCTCGCTCTCTTTCTCTCTCTCTCTCTCTCTCTCTCCCTCCCTCCTTCTCTTTCTCTCCTTCCCTCTCTCTATCTCCCTCTCTTTCCCTCTCCCTCTCTCTCTCCCCCTCTCTCCCTTTCTTTCGGTCTCTCAAGTCACTCTGTGTTTTCCCCACCCTGGTACGAGAGCAGCCAGACGAGAAATCCACAAGCTGTAATTGAGGAGATGAGAATGCTAATCCTATTGAACATTTCCCCCTCAGTCAATACCACCTGTCAAATTAAACGGACATCTCCCTCACAGAGGTTGAGAAAGTTCTAGAAACAGATGGTCTCAGAGAAATTGCGAGCGGCAAATATATACGGGCGTGGGGGCGGTATACAGGCAGGTAGACAGAGAGATTGAGAAAGAAAGAAAAAGAGAGAGAGAGAGAGAAAGAGAGAAAGAGAGAGAGAGAGAGAGAGAGAGAGAGAGAGAGAGAGAGAGAGAGAGAGAGAGAGGAGGGGGGCACAGAGAGGAGAGAGAAAGACAGGGAGAAAGAGAGCGAGAGAAAGAATGAGAAAGAAATTTTTTTTAAAGAAAGAGAGAAAGAAAAAAAGAAAGAAAGACAGACAGACAGACAGACAGACAGAGATAAAGAAAGACAGAAATCGGTGTGGAGGTGTGGTGACGCTCGATTTGAAACCCCCAGCCCAGACATCGGTGGCACGTAGGGGTAGTTTGCCAAGCGGTTTCGGGTTCGGACCACACACGGAAGAGGCAGCCTTGACACCATGCACGCTCAAAGCGAAACCGTGACACCTCCGCACCCTTTCCCCTTTTCCAATATCCTCTTTGCGTCATGAAACGTCTCGCGCGTACTGTGAAATATGTCGGCTAGAAACATCCCAGACATAGACCTCTATGGCAATGAAAAAATACCAGGCGCTTGATCTAGAAAAGGCGGGCCAATTGGGAGGGTATTTAAACGTGAAAGCACTAATAGTACTCTCTCTCTCTCTCTCTCTCTCTGTATCTCTCTCTATCTCTCTGTATCACTCTCTATCTCTCTGTATCACTCGCTATCTATCTATCTATCTATCTATCTATCTATCTATCTATCTATCTATCTATCTATCTATGTCTCACTCTCCCTCCCATTCCCCCCCCCCCTCTCCCCATCTCTCTCACTCTCTCTATTTCTTTCTCAATTTCTTTCTCCCCCCCCCCCCAAGAAGTCACGTGGCGCCATCCATCATGTGACAAAGCCCCCCTGTGACGTACACTGTCGGGTTAGCGCGGGAAATACGATAGGCCCTGGCATATAATGGCGTCTGGCACCGGTCTTCCTCTTTTACGTTTTCCATGGAAGTCATCATAGGGACACCAGATTGGTCTACAGCGAAACGCCAGACGAGACGAGACGAGACGGCACACGAGACGAGACGAGACGAGATGAGACGAGAAGGTACACGAGAAGAGACGAGACGACACACGAGACGAGACGGCAAAAAAGACGAGACGAGACGAAACAAAACGACATAAGACGGCACAAAAGAGAGACGAGAAGAGACAGCATGAGATGGCACGAGATCAGACGAAACGAGACCAAAAAACGTAACGAAATGAAACCCAAAAAAAACGAGACGACAGGAGACGAGAGAAGACAAAACGAGAGACAGAGAGAAATAATACGGTACAAATACAATACAAGAAAAGGAATATGCAAGAAATATTCAGGTAACATGACGCCAAGCTCATTATGCAGCAAAACGCCTTAGAATGGGGAGAATGTTCGTGAACAAATTCTTTTCAACATTTCACTAGCGCACCGTCGAGGTAACGATTGATATACATGTATTGTATACATGCCTGGTTACCATTCTTTATGTAACATAATATATTATGTATGCCTCTGACTCAGCTCTGTCTCTGTCTCTCTTTCTGCCTCCGTCTCTCCTTCTGCCTCTGTCTCTCACTGTCTCTCTTTCTGTCTCTGTCTCTCTTTCTGTCTCTGTCTCTCACTCTGTCTCTCTTCTTGTCTCTGTCTCTCTTTCTGTCTCTGTCTCTCTTTCTGTCTCTGTATCTATCTGACTCTCGCTCTGTCTGTCTGTCTGTCTGTCTGTCTGTCTGTCTGTCTGTCTGTCTGTCTGTCT
>NW_004798359.1:43345-44447 GCF_000002075.1 Aplysia californica
ACACACACACTCACATCCACGCCTTTCCCAACGACACACAGAAATATTTTTCGAGGCGAAAATTCACCACGCCCTTTTGGGAACGCTTTCAGTGTGTGGGGCAGCACCGTTCCCTACAACCCAAATTAGGCCCAATTAGGGATTAGCAGGACTGACCAGATACAGACCGCGCCACAAGCTAAACAGACTCAACTTTAACCGTCTGATGTCCCATCCACACAATTAAGACCATTTAGGAGGCAAACGGCTGCGACCCCGGCGGTTAGGGTCAACTCGGACCGAGAGCGATACATACATCCAGCAGAAAAAGAAACTCGATTTTTTAAAAAACTCTTCACACGTGAATCGAAATAATTCGTCTTCTGCGTTGAACAATTGACACCAGACACAGGGAAATATTTTTACGTGAAACACAAACAACTATAATGCTAGATCTAGTACTTGATATACATTTATAAAGAAAAGATTTTAAATCTAGTCTCAATTGTTGCGGACGAATAGTAAAAAAACAAATTGATACAAAGCGCTGTGCAAAGTACAAGTGACATTAATTCCCCCGTTAAAAAGATATTTGAGGATACGCCGCGCCACGTATTTTTGATGGCACAATAGTTGCAGCACAAAAGTTGCCAATAACCTCCAATTCAATTTTGCTGACAAAGCGTTTTTGAACACGGGCGAATCGCACCTGGGGCAGTCTGGTGGGTGAAGGTATCAGACAACAAGAACAGCCTTCTTCTTCCCCCACCTCACAGCGTCCGCCAGTCAGCTCGACTGACATCAGGCTGGGCTACAGTGTAAATGGCCCTGGTTCGAATCCCAAAAGGGAAGGAAGAGAGGTATTCTGGAACTGGGATTTTTTAGAGAGTTTTCAAGGCCTCTCCACCACACCCACTGGGATCGCTCGTATCAACGACGGACGTTCCATTCGGGGGTCAGGTTCTGAAATACCCTTTGAATGTCACAACTTACTATAACAGTGCACTACCTCAGAATTATACAACATTCTATCTGACATTTTCGGCCGTTTTGAGATAGTAAGACCATGAGGCCTATGAAAGAAAGAAGGAAGAGAGAGAGAAATAGAGAGAGAGAGAGAGAG
>NW_004798359.1:48590-52357 GCF_000002075.1 Aplysia californica
CCCCGAGATTACACAAGAGTTTTACCATCAATATTACATTGCAAGAGGAGCCAGTTCCCGCCACAACCACCAGCGCACGGTGATCAAGCCCGCGGTAAGTAAGGTAGCCCGCGTGCACGTGCAGCAGGTGATGGTGAGCGGTTGTTGACACTAACACACTCACAAATAATACACAGTATCTCGGTCTTTGTACGAGTTTTACGGCACTTGCATCACGATAACGTCATACAAGTGCTGAAGATTAGAGGTGTTACAAGACAGCAAAAATACCGGGGGGAAAGTGTTTGTTTTAGTAATGTTTTACGGCGCTCGCAACTGCATAAGTAGAAAAGAAGGAGGAAAGATAAGGATGATAGGTGATAGTGATAGACAGGAGAAAGGGAGAAAAAAACAAAACCAGAGCACCCACCAACTACCCACAAATATACAGTATACATACGCGTAAAATGGAGACCCAAAAAAAAAAACAAAAAACAACAACAACAACAACAACAACAACAACAACAAAAAGAAAACCCAACCCCAAAACAACAACAACTGAAGGACAGAGCAGACAGAAGTTAAAATAGAACCTTGACACGGATACACGTAGTTCATGTTTGATTGTGTACACACATCAATAATTTATGGTTCACAGGTAAATGCAAGTAGGCCTACTTAGTTTGGGTTTGAGTCGTAAATAGCATCAAACACACACCTATACAACTACGGATATAGTAAATAAAAACACACACTTCTACAACTATGGATATTTTGTGCTGGGTAAAAGTAAGACCTACAAACAGACAGAAATAACAGAGAGGAAGTAAAGAAGTAGGACCAACCAGTAGCACTCTCCAAACCACCCGCAGTTACACTTTATCAAGGTCAAGGTTCAAAGGTAATAGTTACATTTAGTGAAGGTAAAGGCTGAAAAGTAATAGAGTCACACTTAGAGACGGTCAATGGTTCAAAGTAACACGACTTGCACTTAGTGGCGGTAATTTTTTTTAAAAGTAACACTACCTACACTGAGTGACGGTCACGGTTTAAAAGTAACCGTTACACTCAGAGATGGTCAAAGTTACAAAGTAACTCAGTTACGCTCAATGACGGTCACGGTTTAAAAGTAACCGTTACACTTAGAGATGGTCAAGGTTAAAAAAGTAACCCAGTTACGCTCAGTGTGACGGTCAAGGGTCAAAAGTAACACAGTTGCGTTCAGTGGTGGACGCTGGATTCTCCTTCGTTTTAGTTGGGAGTTTTACGGCCTTACAACACAAACACGTCATATACGCGCTGGAGACTAGAGGTGTGACTAGAGACTAACAATCATCATCATCCGGTGCCGTGCCGACTGGCGTGAGCGATCATGGACCTCCACTTCCATCTGTCTTTCGATGCAGCAATGGTGTCTGTTGTTCTTGCTGCTCACAGCCATGTTGTCATCTTGTCCAGTATCTTTTCCCTCTGTCTGCCTCTGCCTCTCTTTCCACCAAACTTTCCTGTTGTTACAATATTCTCTAATGCTTCTTTCCGCATTGTGTGTCCGGAGAGTAACAATACAACACAGGAAAAAAAAGAAGGAAGAGAGACCAGGAAGATAAGATGCCTGATTAGGAAAGAAAGGATCAAATCACGAACACCACCAGAGAGCCGGCAAACCACCCTCACTCGAGATCCAGAACCCACAGGAAAAAAGTTACGTTCAGCAGGCTGGCAACCAGGGTGTCACAGCCAGGTTCTTCGCCGTTACACGCGGGAGACGTGAGTTCGACTCCCACACACAGTGTCAATTTGCAAGTTGACTGGCATTGTGAATGTCAAATTTAAACTTTTTAGCTTTCTTCTTTCCTTGTCAGGGTAAAGACTTAATGAACGCCCCTCGTAAGATCAAGGACCAGCCCGTGTTGCTCTCCAACTACCCACCAAAGATAATCTGAGGCAGTCGTCATTAACTCAACAATTTCGGACCAGACCATCAATAATATATTCATTATAGAGGCACCAGCCACCAAAGTCCAGGCGCTGTTTTAGCCTCTTTCTCCTGTCTGTGGATAGATTATTACTGTTTCCAATTTGGTCCTACCTTTTTTTTTTCGTTTTTGTAAGAGTTTTACGGCGCTCGCAACTGCATAAGGTCATATGAGCGCCAGAAGATTAGAAGTGTTACAAGAAAGTAACAAACATAAAAAATAAGAAGGGGGGATAAGGACGATAGACGTCTCATAGGAAAGAAGAAGCAAACCACACCAGAGCACCTGCCAACCACCCACGGTTTTACCTTTACGCACGCCAAACAACAGTAGAGCTCACGATGCAAGCAAGCGTTTCCACGCCGTACCTTTAAGGGTTTCTGAACTGCTATCAAAAGGCTAAAACAGCACGTGGACATGGATGGCTGGTGCCTCTATAAATAAATCATTGATGGTCAGGTCAACTGCTATCATAGTATGAGGACCACGTCGACGAGACACGCGCCATTTCCGACCGGCATCGGTGGTGTCAAACCTCTTCATCGTAGCACACAGATGATGGGAGTTCGATGTCCGAGCAGGTGAGTTGTTCATGGAGCATCTTCGTTTGCCTGCTGGGATGTCGTTCAATCCCGGGTCGGCCTCGACAGGCTGAGTGATATGTGAGGTGTGCTGACAAAATTGGTTACTTCTAGCAATCCACAAATAGATATATTGGCCAAATATCGACACTAGGGTCAAACTTGTAGATTTTCTATTGATGCCACATTCTTCAAGTATAACATTCCTTTTATTATTTCATATTTAAAAATTATTTTTAAAAACTTCACCGATAAGCGTGATGTATCTACTCGAACAGGGCTCGAATCCGAGAAGTAACTCATTTTGTCAGCACGCTTCACATATGATAGTGGTCATTTAGTGCAGGGAAAGGAAGATAAACCTACCATTGATGCTCTATCTAACATTTACACGGTAAAAAAAAAAAGAGAAAAGTCACAATATCTCTAGCTCTTCGTCTTTCGATTGGCAGCACATTTCTTTTCCGTCACAACTATGCCACGTATAAGACATGTACAAATCCAACTTGTTTCCAGCTCCATGGGGGTATGATAATAGATTAAGATCACGTGACGTACAGACAGAGCTATTACATTGGCAGGTTCAGAGAGGCGCTAAAGGCTTCAGAGACCTCCAGGGGGCGCGCGCACTGCGCCAAGGGGCTGCACTCTTGTTGTCTCAGGAAATAAACGCGCGCTGCTTGCGGGAATTCCCGCGGAGTCCAGGGTTCAGAATCTGCCACAAGCGTGGCACGCTGCTCGTTGCCTGGATTCTTTTCAAATTCTTCCTCTTCTCCTTCAACTCCCCACCCTGCCTTGCCCTCGTGGAGTTGTTGTTGTTGTTGTTGCTGATGTTCATTTTGTTGTTTTCAACGCAGTTGTTGTCGGTTCCACTCGCTGTTGCTACTGTTGTCGCCGCTGGAGCTGCTGCTTCTGCTTACTGCTGCAGCTGTTGCTTCTTTCTCTTCCTGGCATTGTTTGCTGTTGCTGTTCCGTCTTCTCCATGCCCCCTTCTCAGTCTCATTCTGTATCCTCTGTCCCTCTTTCTTGTCATCTAATATTTTCTCCGGGAGTATCTGTGTCTCTTATAATTCCCATTTTGTCTCCTCACCAGCGTCTCACCGCCATGATCGCTTAATGTGTCCAGCGCGCTCATATGGCCCCATGTGGCTGAGAGCGCCGAAAACACTTACAACGCCCTCCCCCTCCCCAAAATTAAAAAAACACCCCCAAAACTAACAAACAAACAAAC
>NW_004798359.1:52457-53530 GCF_000002075.1 Aplysia californica
CACACACAAAGACCACGAATAAACAAACTGCTACGATATTCTCTTCATCGGCAACATGAGAGCAATAACTGAGAGAGGAGAAGCGACCAAGTAGAGGAGTGGAATGGGAGGAGGAGAAGAGGGTTACAAGATGAGGAAGAGAAGAAAACGAACCATGAAAAGTGGCGAGGTGGAGAAGGAAAGGGGGAGGGGGAGGAGAGGAGGGGAGGGGGGGAGAAAGTGAGAGGGGGAAATAGAGATGTGCAGACAGACAGTGAAAATCACGCGCACTCACTCACACAAGGATGTGAACATGTTCAATTTACTCTATTGAAGCTAGATGTTGCTACTCTATAGTACTCAAACTAACATAATTCATTCTACCATAATGCGCTCCCCCCCCCCCCCCCCCCTCACCACCCCAAAAAAACAAAACAAAAAAAAACCCAAAAAAAAACCCACTTGTATATTTCTGTTCTCCTCCGATATACAAGACAGTTACCCATTGTCGAGGAGAAAGGTGGTTGTCAGCTTAGACAGGTGGGGACTTCCTGGACAATGCCATTTCATTATCAGAAAAATATACCGTAAAGGGGGAAGTGGGAAGTACAAGTTTGTACAGCTCATTGTCTCGGACAGGTGGCCGTTAATGAATGTAAGACTGTATAGTAGGGACATATATTATGTGGGTGATGGCGGGTGCTCTGGTGTGCTTTGCTCCTTCTTTCCTATCAAACATCTACCGTCCTTATCTCCCCTTCTTTTTTTATGTTTGTTACTCTCTTGTAACAGCTCTAATCTTCTGGCGCTCATATGACCTTATGCAGTTGCGGGTGCCGTGAAACCTCTACTAAAACTTTTTAAAAACAACATATATTATGCCAAGGAGGTTACAGTTTTAACCTCCTTGTATTATGCACAATTTTCAACCACTGCGCTAAAGAGCGCCACAATAGGGGGAAAAAACTCCGATAAGAATGAGTTATAATAGGCTTTTAAAGCCCGCAAAACAACACAGGGCCAGCCATAAGCATCTCATTGAGGATTCGAGCTGCGGTCAACGACACACTAATCAAACATCAGGAAGGGGGGGG
>NW_004798359.1:56583-59459 GCF_000002075.1 Aplysia californica
CAAGAAAACAACAGCCCCCAACCAACCAACCAAAAACAACACCAGCCGTAATAATACGTCGCGTCATCCAAAGAAGTGGGGCCCTTTTCCCGACGATAAAGTCTTTCTCAAGGAGTCTGTTCACAAAGCAGAGGGGGACGCTCAAGTCGAAGGCCAAAGAGAAATGACATGTACAATACGTTAAAGGGACTTCAAAGTCCACTGACATCGCTGCTCGAACGTTCATCAAACCTTTCCGTCATTTCGAGCAGGCACACTATAACATAATATAATGATTAGTGATATTTAGCGACAGAAATAAGCGGGTAAGCGAGAAGCGATCAGGAAGGGAGGATCTTTTTTTTTTTTTTTTTTTTTTTGGGGGGGGGGGTGTTAAGGTGATCAGGGGATGTACGTGCATATACACGTAGCGGTAGCCATCTAGCCATCTAGCAGTTGCATCAGAGAGGCAGAGACTTTGGCATGCCAGTATTTTTGTATGAGTTTAACGTCCTACTAGACACAGATACGTCACTTCCAAGGCAGGAATGTCAGTATTTTCACCCAAACTGACATACCGGAAGAGAAATGGGTTATTCTGACGACATACAATACATGCCTGTAGTTTTGTGAGAGTTCAACGCCATACCAGACACGATGTATTACAGATCATTTCCCAGGCAGAGGCATGCCGGCACGCACGAATGACCTACCCCTCTGGACGGCTGCATGTGCAGAAGTAGAGGTGCCGCGTACTGGTGAAGTAGATGTGGCAGCACCCCTCCGCCCTGCTGGTGATGATGGTGGTGAAGATGATGGTGATGATGAAGGCCTGTCGGCGTTGTCGCGGGGGTGGGCCGGGACGGGTGGAGGTGCAGGCACTGTTGCTGCTGCGGGGGCGGGGTCGTGGAGGAGGCTGGGGCGGTGCCCTGGTGGGCGGTTGGCGGGTGGAGGAGAGTGTGGCTGCTAAAGCTGCTGCCGCTGCAGGTGGTGTTCAGGGTGGTCGGACGGCGGTTGGTGTGTTGTTGTTGTTGTTGTTGTTGTTGTTGTTGCTGCTGCTGCTGCTGCTGTTGAGATGACAGGTTGTTCTGATGGGAATACTGTTGTTGCTGTTGCTGTTGTTGTTGTTGTTGCTGTAGGTAGTGGTGATGGAGGTTATGTGGGTGGTGCTGATGTTGTGGATGACTGTCGAGGCACTTCCCGTAGCTGCCCCTTCGTTGGCTCTCGGATGATGATGATGATGATGAAGATGATAATGTTTGTAACTGTGGTTGCTGCTGCTGGTTTTGATGAATGTGTTGTAGGCGCCATGTGGGTAACCCAGCGACCGGCGGACCGCCGCCGCTACCATCAGCGCTGTTGACCACAATTGTGCTGCTGTCGTTGTCCGAGGAGCCTGGCGTGAGGGTAGCGGTTGCCACAGCGACGCTGCCGTTGCTACCACCACCACGGACGTCGTACGGGGCAACAGCAATGCTCGCCGTGCTGATGTTGTTATTGTTGTTGTTGCTGCTGCTGCTGCTGCTGCTGCTGATGTTGATGTTGTTGCCGTGATTGTGTTGGCCGCTGTCGGTGGAGGCAGTGGTGAGGGTGCTGATGGTGTTGGTGTTACTGCCACCGCTACCACCACTGCCAGGTCCGACCGCTCTCAGGTGAACGGCGTCGATATGCGTCAACAGAAGATCAACATCCACGGAGCGAGGCATAGCTGAACGTTAAGTCCAGCTATACGCTAAAGATGTCAGAGAAAAAACCCCGCTTATAAATATCTACTCCAAATGATTCTTACCAGAGTTCTTCCGCGCTGAGAGACGCTGATTCTTTGTGAAGAGGTCAAATCCAAACGAGTGACCTGACCGACGTCTAAAGGACCATAACCTTGACCCCGGCGGTTGGCCAGAAGCCACGTGTCGACGTCACACTCAGGGACGCAAGCGGCGGGGAAGTTCCAAACCCGCGCGACAGTGAACCTCTTTGGTTATCGACCTTGAACTTGGTAGTAGTCCCACATGACTAGCCTATGGCTCAGCAGAGTGGTTCTACAGTGCCTGGAGACCTAGGTAACTCTGGTAGAGTTCCGGAGACCCCGGGATCTGACTACTAGTTCCGCACGCTACTCTCCGGGTTTTTTTTTTAATAAGGCCGCAGTGACACGACCTTGACCGTGGTGCGAAAAGCCCTCGACCCTTAACCCTGAAGAAGAGTCACGTGCCGGAGCGACGGTCACGTAACCACCAGGCCGCGGGGTCGCAGGTCACAGGGGTCACGTGACGGCACTCAAGGTCACCGGGAGCACACGTCACAGGGGTACGACCAGGTTCCAGCGCCATAATCCCGCGTCATGTGAGAGGCACGACATGTACCCCCCGCCCGGCACACCACGTACCTACACACTCCCACGTCCAGAAAAAAAATGGGCCGCAACAGCAGCAACAACAGCAGCACCGGCGATAAGTCCTGCTCTGTCCAAGTCTATTCTGTCTCAACGTTGTACGGGGGCGAAACTTGAGAGAACAATACATCAGAACACATGAGACCAAAAAGGCGGGTATTCATAACCCATCAGACAAGTCCCAGACTGGGGTCGTTTCTTTTTCGTTTGCGTAAAGCGAAGCGCGTAGACACAATGACGGGTTAAGACGTGTGCGCAAATTATAGGAAGACTTCTACAGACAAGACAGAAATAGCAGAGGGAAGGAAATGAAGTAGGACCTGACTGTGGCGCAAAACAATACACCCCGCGCGCAGGCTGATCATCGTTCTGTCGCTGTCAGTCAAACTTTCCATACACACGCCTTACCAGCTTTTGTACAGTGGACTCGCATCAAGTTGGAAAACTCACGCACGAGCGCGCGTGCACACACACACACACACACACACACACACACACACACACA
>NW_004798359.1:62084-65329 GCF_000002075.1 Aplysia californica
AGAGAGAGAGAGAGAGAGAGAGAGAGAGAGAGAGAGAGAGAGAGAGAGAGAAAGAAAGAAACGGACATACAAGCAGACACAGACGGAGAGACAGACTCGGAGAGATAAAAAATAGCCAGACAGATTTTTAAAAAAAGACAGAAACATGCAAGATGGCGCACACATGAGAGAAGAAAGACAAACAGACTGACTGGTAGTCAGGTAGACTGACATACAGAAAGACAGACAGAAAGGCTGATGTACGGAAAGACAGACAGACACATAGGCAGACAAAAAGATAGACAGATAAACAGGCAGACATATAGCATTTCAATGGGCTGACAGGCAGGCAGGCTGACATACAGAAAGACAGACAGCCTGACAGACAGCCTGACAGACAGACACATAGCCAGACAGACAGCCAGACAGACACATATGCAGGTTGACAGACAGGCAGACACACAAACAGACAGACAAACAAACAGAAAAGCATATAGACAGACAGACAGACTGACAGACAGCCCGACAGCCCGACAGACAGACAGGCAGACAGACAGACAGACAGACAGACAGACAGACAGCATTCCTCTCGGCACCCCACACATGCTCAGGGCAAGCCCCGGCACACCCGCGACTCTCACCATGCACACCCACACACACACACACAGCTAGCCCCCTGTCTCCTGGTCACGCCGGTCTCACACAGCCCACAGGCCCAGCCCTGGGTGGACCACAGAAGGTAGAGTATCATGTACATCATGTCTTTGCTCCGGGCTCTCACCACCCACGTCAGGAACCACCACCTCCTCCTGCACTGTTCTCTCTCTCTCTCTCTCTCTCTCTCTCTCTGTGTGTGTGTGTGTGTGTGTGTGTGTGTGTGTGTGTGTCTGTCTCTTTCTTTCTCTCGCTCTCTCTCTCCGAGTTTCCCTTTCTTTCTGGATCTGGCCATGACAGCCTCCCAAACCCATACCCCTAGCCCACACAACCCATGAGCTACATAGTCATAGTGCATCATACCTTTATCCCAATAAAATGCACCATTCCTTCACCCCAATAAAGTGCACCACGTCTTTACCCCAATAAAGTGCACCACGTCGTTACCCCAATAAAGTGCACCATGCCTTCACCCCAGGCGTACACCATCAACCCCCACGCACACTGTCTTTGCACTAAGTAGTCTCCACCCACCAACATGCCTACACTCACTCACTCGGAAACTTTCTTCACTGCCCCAGACCCACCGCGCCCATGCTCACAGCAAACCACGTTATTACACAAAATGCTCTCCCCTTACTTTAGGTTACAGTTTACGGCAGTTGTAATACAGTAAGTAGATCAAACAAGTGTCGAAGATCAGAGATGGTACAAGAGAGTAACCAAACACCAAAAAAGGAGGAGAGATAAGGACGATAGATGTTTGATTGGAAAGAAGGAGCAAACCACATCACAATTTACTCCGCACTGCTCATGCGCAAGAAGAAGAGGAAGAAGAAGAAGAAGAAGAAGAAGAAGAAGAAGAAGAAGAAGAAGAAGAAGAATTCATGGCATTTATATAGCGCTCGACCCCGCTTAAAGTACACAGGCCCATGTATCATCTACATATTATACATATATTATATGAGAAAGTTCTTCACTTTGGTTGCCTAAAACTTCCGAACTACTTAACTTTCAAATTCGAAAAAAAATAACAGTGGTTCAGAATCATTTAAAGGGTGCACAGTTATATATTAAGAAGTTTGAAGTCACTTTAGTTTAATTTTTAGTTTTTTCATTAGTTTAGATCTAATCTGGGGAAAGTCCGTCTTCTAAGACGCCATTGTAAACAAGTGAGGCTTCCGTTCACAAGGAGAGCGCACTGCTTCCACAATAACTCGACAATAGTACTGGGCGGATAGATTACCGATTGTTGAAAGCTAGGAATCGACACCGAACCCAATTTCTTACTTTCTATTGATGTGATTTTTCCGGTGGTTACTTGGTTGGCTCCGAACATCTTCAGGATTTAGGATATCCTTGATTTCGGAACACTACGGAGCATCAACTTCTATTTTTCAAAAATAAATTATTCTTTAAAAAAAAAAAAGAAGACTTTAATGATAAAAGTAACTGGCAACCCTTGGTTTACGTAAAAAGGAGACGGAACTTTACTTCCGCGGTATTAATCGTGGGGATCGGTTCCGGAATCGACTCTTCACCCAGCTCTACTTGACAATCGATTCTTTTGAGTTCGTTCATCAAACAGGGTACCCAGCTAGCATAATAATTTATAACATATAACTGAAGTTACGCTCTCACCTACACACGAGACGGGAGTTCGGAAGTCCAAACCTTAGTATAAGGCACTAGGGCCAGCCCGCGCGGAGAGAAGAAAGGCATACATCCCAGCAGACGGACCGAGACACTGGAGAACAATTGTTCCCACACGGGACTTGAACTGGGGGCAACAGCGATGCGCCTACACCACAGACGCTGGTAGCTCATCATGCCGGTACACAAGTTGAAATTTCACTATTTTAAGAACCGACTGATACAATTTAAGATCCTTTAGGGACCGCAGAAGGAGAGGATTCCCCCAGACATTTACTGTGGTTTGCGGTGAACGTTTCACGCTCCCATCGGCTTGGCAGTTCACGGAAGATGATCAACTCTTCCCTCATCCCCCCCCTCTCTCTCTCTCTCACCCCTCTCTCTCTCTATCTCTCTCCCTCTCTATCTCTCCCTCTCTATCTCTCCCTCTCTATCTCTCTCTCTCCCTCTCTCTCTCTTGTTTTTTTTCTTTCTTCTTCCTTGTCTCCCCTCCTTCATCTCGTTTTATTTTTCTTTGACCCCTACCCCATCTCCTTATTCTTGCATTTTTCTTTCTTAGTCTTTTCCGACGTTCTCTCTCTCTCTCTCTCTCTCTCTCTCTCTCTCTCTCTCTCTCTCTCTCTCTCACACACACACACACCTGACTCACGTGTACATACACACGGGCCGGTGAACAAACGTACTGTAAGAGAACACACACTGACTCACCAGCACACCCTGTATCCATCCAAAGCGGACCGGGCTGACCACGTTGACTTTCTCCTTGGCCCCTGGGCTCTCCGGGCTCTCCCTGTCTGTCCCTACCCCGGTCTCTTTGCCTTTGCCTTTACGTATCAGCTCTTCATCATCCTGGGGACAAAAGCACAAAAAAGTAAAATGACAGCGCTGTCGTTTACAAAACCTCCATGGCACGTTCGGTACCAAAGTGTTAAAGGGAGCTTTCAGACAATTGGGGGGGG
>NW_004798359.1:67177-68575 GCF_000002075.1 Aplysia californica
TTCTCTCTCTCTCTCTCTCTCTCTCTCTCTCTCTCTCTCTCTCTCTCTCTCTACCTTGCCCCACAGACAGATAAAGTTTGTAGCAAAGATTACACAGTACGTTTCCACACATGCGGCCTAACAGAACAGGAGTATATACCTACCCAGAAAAAAATTAAAGTTTGAAAACAAATTTTTTTAAAGTACTGCCTAACAAAACGATTTAATTTCTAGTTTAAGTAAGACTTTTACGGCCTTGCAATATAATTAGGTCATTTATATAAGTGCTGAAGTTTAGTTTTAGTTTAGTAGGGGTTTTTCGGCGCTCGCAACTGCATAAGGTCATATGAGTGTCAGAAGATTAGAGCTGTTACAAGAGAGTAACAAACACAAAACAGAAGAAGGGGAGATAAGGACGATAGATGTTTGATAGGAAAGAAGAAGCAAACCGCACCAGAGCACCCGCCAACCACCCACTACCCGAAGTTTAGAAGTGTTACAAGAGATTACAAAACACCAAAAAGAAGGAGGAGAGATCAGGACACAAAATGTTCGATAGGAAAAAGGAGCAAGCCACACCAAGCACCCGCCAACCCCCCACTAACATAATATTTAAGTTTGCGAAAAGATACAGTGGAGTATAAAACAACAACTCGCCTTACGGTATGACATAACAGGTAAACAGAAATTATATCTCAGAGCTCTTGGTACATTCTAAACATCACATCATCAGTCACGTGATGACTTAGGGTATGAGGGAAAATGTATTACTTTGAATAGAGGCTTTTAAAAACATCTAGGAAAAACTTGACAGATCGTAAGGGTTTTACATCCCAATCGACTAAATTCGGACAATTTAGGAGGCACGCTGTTTTAACCCTTATTGCGCGAACCAGGGTAGCTTGTTTCTATCAGTCAAAAGAAGACATTATGAAGGACTTTTTTAGTTTCAGTTTTAGTAAGGTTTTACGGCACTCGCAACTGCATAAGGTTATATGAGCGCCAAGGGTTAGGTGTCAACAGAGAAGTCCTTACAGGGAATCAGGCTTACTCTGCTCACCTCACTAGCTTCAACAGCACAAAGTCTGCTTGACTATCAAGGCATCCCGGAAATAGCATTTCACAAGAGAGTGACAAACATACAAAAGAAGTAGAGGAAAAAATATGACGATATAAAGGTTGAGGAAAGAAAAAGCAGCAGTTCCCCCTATGTTGTTCCGGCACAGTATGAGCATGACATAGATAAATCAGCCAATTTACAATTCTACTGTGTATAAGAACATGTCAATATCCCCTCTTTGGGAATGGCTTAAAATCCTAAAGACACTTCAGTCAGGAACGGCTTTCAGTGCTGAGAAAAAGTAAGACAGACAGACAGACAGACAGACAGACAGACAGACAGACAGACAGACAGACAGA
>NW_004798359.1:69442-70824 GCF_000002075.1 Aplysia californica
TCTGTGTCTCTGTCTGTCTGTCTGTCTTTTTATCTGTCTGTCAGTCAGTCAGTCTGTCTGTCTTACCCACATCTCCACACTTCAAATTCAAATCAATCAGGAGGCCGTCGGCTTCGAGCTGCCGGTTAGTACTAATCTCAACCCAGGCTGAATGGGATAACACCATCCGAGCAGACAGACGGAAGAATTCGATAGAACAACTTCACAACTCGAGAATAGAACTCATGTCTTCCCAGCGCAACAGATAAGAGTCCGTCCATTACACCAGAGACTCCAGTAATCAAGATAAACGGTCTAGGCACACGATACATAAGATGGTAAGACCCCGAGAAGGCGAAAGAAGATGATCTCAACTCGCGTCACTTTACGGCAGTAGCATCACTACACGGTTCAAATAAAGAAAGAACACCTCTAGAATGCACGTGCACAAAATGATACATGTATATATATATATATGTATTTATCATTGTGGCCCCGAATGCGATATCGAAATGTTTCTCCATTTATCAACCATCTAGTTAGTATATCCAGTACCCTAATCCTTTTATTAAAAAAAACAAGTATTTTGGCACATTTTGAGGCTAAAATGCCTCGCACAGTTTCAAATAAAATCCAGAAATATCCACATATCAAACCAGATGTTGGCACGAAAAATTACTGGTATTAATCATCATATTATCCAAAATGCGATTTAAGTAAAAATACGCAGTTTATATGAAGTAACACATATAGGGGCCAAAACGTCTGAGTTTCGAGAATACTTGTATCAGTCTTTCGGTACACTATACACACACACACACACACACACAAAAGTCACACAGGCAGCGGCGAGTATAGGAGAAGGTAAGGCCTGAGATAACACGAGTAGAAGGTACATCCTAACCTCGGTGAGCAAGAGCAAGCATCTAACAGCTCCTTCCTCCACCCGATCCACGGGCGCTACTGATCAAGCTCATACAAACGGAGAGAGAGAGAGAGAGAGAGAAATAGAAAGAGAGACACGGAGAGAGACACAGAGAGAGAGAGGGAGAGACAGGGGAGAGAGAGGAGAAAATAAGAGAAAGAAAAAGAGGGGAAATAGGGGGCGGAAAGGGGGTGATGGTGGCCGGTTCTAGAAAAAAGTGCTGCCATACAGGTAAGTTTGAGACAGAGGCACACAGAGAGAGAGAGAGAGAGAGAGAGAGGGAGAGAGAGAGAGAGAGAGAGAGAGAGAGAGAGAGAGAGAGAGAGCAGCAATGACGGAAAGGTAGGGAAATCACCGTCCCTCTCCCCCTCCCCAAACACTAGCGGCTCACGACGAGCGAGGCGAATCACCAGCACTGAAGACGCTCACGCCAGGCACGCTTCAACTCTCTCCCAAAAGTTCTCTATCACTGGGATTA
>NW_004798359.1:73258-75033 GCF_000002075.1 Aplysia californica
CACCACCACCACCCACCCCACAAGGTGCATAGGGTAAAAATGAACTTCCAGTTTAAAGTGCACAAACTCATACTGTGATATTCCCCAACGTTTAGCACCTTTTCACACACATACACACAGCCCGCCTTCCAAACCCTCATGCTGTCAACTGAATAACTTCCCGTAGAGTATCTGGGTCAGCGCGAATATAAGACGCTACGGGAAACGGGATTCTACATTATAATTATTATTCCGAGCACAATTGCTATCATACCCAGTCCAAGTCAAACCAGTTTCATATCGCAGGCTGTGGAACCCAGGGCAGACCATAGAGAGCGGCGTGAACCGGTGAGTAAACCGTTTCAGGTGAATTTTATTGGTCAACACGAATAATCAAGGATTTCAAGAAATATATTCGGGGGAATAAGCAGGCACTCTTCTCATATTACAACGTCTTAAAGATCAATATAAATCGTATTCATTTTAGAATTTGAGTAATAAAAAAAAAAGAAAACTACAGCAACAAACAAACGAAAAAAAAATCAGGGTAAACTTTAGTATTCCTTCCACTCACCACTCGACCCCCCCCCCCTAAACTAAACCACCCATCCTCACTATTTCCCCACATCAAGCGCACAAGGTTGAATTAAAGTGAGAATTTTTTTGACACTTGCAACACAAACAGGCCATACATACATGCACGTGCCGAATATACGTTTTTAGTTTCAGTAGAGTTTTACGTTCTTACTGCTGCCTTTCAGCCACACCCTTGATCTTCTGGTAGGAAAGATCTACACCTAGCCTTCTCGGATAAGGGCGAAAGATCTCGGAGGGCCCGTGTGCAAGTTGCGCACGTTAAAGATCCCTTTGTGGTTTAAAATCGATAAGAGTAGGCTTCGGCCGCCACCCGGGCAAAATTCAAAATTTCCTACCAAATGAAAATATTAGGTGAGTCCCGTGCGCTCATATGACCGTATGCAGTTGCGAGCGCCGTAAAACACTGTACAAAAACAAAAAAAAACAAAAGAGTTTTACGGCAATACAATAAGGTCAAATAAGAGCCCAAGATAAGAGATGTTCTAGAAACAAGGGCGTAACAGACACAAAAAGGAGGAGAAATAAGGACGACTGATGTTTGATAGGAGGAAAGAAGGAGAAAACCTCCACACCACAGCACACGCCAACCACCCACGACGAAGATTATGATGAATGTGTTGCCAGAGGGTAACAAAACAAAGAAAAAGAGTCGCGATAAAGATGGTAGATGTTAGATTAGTTGGGGATTTTTTTTTGGTGGAATTTGAAGGATCAAACCACACCTGCCAACACACATACTACGCATAAAACAAATCATCAAAATACTAAAACATACACAGATACAAACAAATACGGCAAACTTGTCACGGAAAGAAGACGAAAAAACTCAGTGTTACAACATGCCTCCTCCCCCCCCCCTCCCCCAACCCTGCTCTCCCCAAAGGGCACAACAGACGCAGAGCTCTCAAAAGGTCATGAGTAAAATACAAAACAGAAGCCAATCATAAACACATGTACATGTTCTCGTGCACGTGTTGGCATATTATATCACTAGGTCACAACAGAGATATATAATACACACAAATAATAAGTCTGCGGTATTCAGCGGGCAACATTCTAAAAGCTTTGATAGTTACTAGGTCTAGTAGAGGTAACGACCAACCTCCCAGACTGTGACAGTCTGCACACTGCACTTCTGAGTAGTATACGTACATGTTATTCACAAGTTTCGACAGTAAGTCAAGATAGCCTACGCCCTC
>NW_004798359.1:75343-76970 GCF_000002075.1 Aplysia californica
AGAAGAAGAAGAAGAAGAAGAAGAAGAAGAAGAAGAAGAAGAAGAAGAAGAAGAAGAAGAAGAAGAAGAAGAAGAAGAAGAAGAAGAAAAAGAAGAAGAAATTATTACCATCATCATCATCATCATCAAAAGCGCTATGAGTGCTTTATAACTTATATTTATTATTAGCCAAATATAAACAGCCATATAGGCCTCGGTAGTTCGCACAAATAGCCTTCGACATTTAATTTAGCACTGCGCTAGAGCATCAAAAGCTTCGACAGTTGGTGTACTCACAAAACTCACAAACTTCAAAATTAGTTTGTTTGTTTGTTTTAGTAGACGTTTTACGGCGCTCGCAACTGCATAAGGTCATATTATGAGCACCAGAAGATTAGAGGTGTTACAAGAGAGTAACAAACACAAAAAAGAATGAGGGGAGATAAGGAAGATAGACGTGTGATAGGAAAGAAGAAGCAAACCACACCAGAGCACCCGCCAACCACCCACCTTCAAAATTCGTTCAAATTTTATCAAATTGTGCCATAATGGTAGGTTTTCGTCCGCCCATGACGATAAAATTTGGCTGCCTCGAACAAGTAGTGAAATGAACTATTGTGTTCCTATAATGTGGGCAAGTTTGTCGCGTGAAGGCTTCATCTACATCTGGTTCTTTTGCCTCACTTTGATTACCTTATCAAACAAGTCAACCTCCGCCCCTGTTTCCAAGTCTACAGAAACCCCAATATTTTTAACTGCCCACTCGGTTTCCGTTGCCGTACTCCTCGTCTCACTATAAATATAAACCCCTGGAATATCATTCCAATTCTAAAACCTACAGTGAGAAGACAGACAATATCATATGTGAGGCAGCGTGGTGGAATCAGGCGCTCGTCAATTTTTGGGCATGTGGAGTTATTGGTATCATCCAAGGACTACTATACTCAGTATAGTAGTCCTTGGTATCATCTTAAAGCTTATTCACTTGCCTTTATTTGGAGGAAAAAAATATCAATTTATCTTGAGTACAAGTTGAGATATTTGCAAATGAAGGAGGTGGGGTCACCTGTTTTCAGAGGTAACGTTAGTGAGAAAATGGCCGCCAAAGATTAGTTTTTTCCTTAGCTTAAGAGTCCGTGGTAACTGAACATTTACATTTTTGTGCCTATAATCAACGTTTTTCAGAAAAATCCATACAGAAATGAGTTCTTTAATGGGCATGAAAGGTGTTGAGCCAAAAAACAAAAAATTGATAAAAATTCACAAACTTGCAGAAAATGCAAGTTTCTCCACTTTGAATCTTTTGACGAGAGTCTGATTCCACATTTGTTTAGAAGGTCACTGTTTATAATTATGTAGATGCTTTTGCAAGACCCCCGCCCCTTTCAAAAACAAAACAAAACATAAACTAATAAACAATTTAACAAACACAGATTAAGAGACCGGAATATTTGACACTATCGACCGGCTTTTTATAACCATCAAAAGTCTCTTTTAGTGTTACAACCATCATTAACATATTATAAGGAAAATTAATTGACCGACAGGAGAGAAAGAGGTTAACATCTAAACGTAGATGTCAGCAGCCTCTATAATCTATAAATGAATGCTTAATGTTTTAACAAGGGCTGAGGTGGAATGAAAAGCG
>NW_004798359.1:79665-86066 GCF_000002075.1 Aplysia californica
TATGTGTGTGTGTGTGTGTGTGTGTGTGTGTGAGTTAGAGCGTGCTACAGTAATATATATATATGGAGAGAGATATATATGTCTGTCAGAGGGTGCAAATGTGTGTGTGTGTTTGTCAGCATTCACGACTGATTTCTAGCGGCTAGCGTATACATACACATGATGCATTTTTAAGCATTAAAGTGATCTTCTGTAGGGGTGTAGAAGCAAAGCCAAGTGTGTGCATATCTGTTTGTCAGTACGTGAGTGAGCTTGTGCATATAATATATATAAATAATATGTTACATTACCTAAAATTGTGAGAACAAAAGTAGGCTTAAACTAATATGTGTGGGCATACATATGTATAATATATTATAATATAAAATATTATATGAGTACCAACTTTAATTTTAAAAGAACAAAAAAAACCATATAACAACGTAACGGCAAAGATAAATCTTACGCAACCAGTCCCCAATCTCTAAAAAGAAAAGTAAAGAAAAGCACACACAACGCAACGACCAAAAGTAAAAGAAAAAATATAAAATGCAGAGACCAGTTTAAAAACAGGACCCATCAGAGGCACCTGAAGACATAGCGCTACACGGAGGAGGAACGTGACAATGTGTGTATGCAGTCAGAGTCATACAGGTTGACAATAATCTTTATAATGAATAGCTACCACTGGACAATTAACAAATTTGTATACGCCTGAACTAATACCTGGCCGTTATACTTTTCATCTGACACAAGAACAAACTAAGTCCACTAAAACCTTCCCAAGCAGATATAAAACAAAGCTTTTAAGTAGACCAAAGCATTAGCTACACACCTCGAAGAAGCTTCAAGAGATTTCCTCCCCCCCCCCCCTCCCCCCTCCTAAAACAAGTAAGAGAATTAATATCAAACTAAAAACTCAAAGACAATCACCGCGCAATATTTGCATATATCTCACTAAAACTGCAATGGTTATATACCGAAACTGCTTTTCTATAGTCAACAATGTACACAATTTTAGTAGACTGCACAGCTTCAAAATTAACTGTCCTGTCTGCGGAATATATATATGTGGAGTATTCTCATCCCGGGGGAGACGAACACCTCTTTTAAAAATAAACACACATTATAATAAATACCCATACGCCATTGGCTGATATTACTGATAAATGAGCCAGATTTTTATTTTAACACGGACAGACAATTTTCTCGAAAGAAAATTTTATAAGCTGGCGGAAGGAGTTCTGCAGAGGGCCAGCCGACCAACTACACACAAAAGAGGGGATATTTTGAGTGGGGTACAACACAGAAAAGTTTGGTTCAATTTTGGAGAAAAAAAAAAATTGTAGCTAACCCCCCCCCCCCGTAGGCATTGTATTGTTTTTGCACCCCATCCCTCTTCCTTCCAAAATGGAAATCCAATATTCTAAATAGTCGACAGAAGAAGGTAATGGCGGATTCCAGACGACTTGAATTTGTCCTAGAGCTGTTAAATTTGCTTTCTCGTTCTAAAAAGGTAGATCGCCTAGTCGTCAAATGTACCAAAATGTAAGTCATCAACTTGATTTCTAGAGTTTCTATAAATAAAGGAAGTGGCTGTTCTCACCACGGGTGAGACCCTGCTCAGACACGTGCTACATGCAGTAGACCTATTATCCTATAGCACAGACACACACACAGAACAGCACAGAGAATAATAAGTTGTAGAGATTTATAAAATAGTTTCAGGTTAAGTTTATTTATAATGGGTCTCGTATAGATCTATGGTTATGCAAGAACGAAATGTTAAGAGCAGAACGCATCTGATACCTACCGGTCCTTACAATTATACTATTTTGAAGGCTATATTTGACTTGTTTTTTCTTTTTTTTTAAAAGGCTATATATATATATAATATAAATATGGCAACGGTAATCAGTAGTTGGCCTACATTGAGGAAACAAGCGCCAAGAGCTCTTGAGTCATTTCCCAACCACATGGGGTAAGCCACCTAATGCCTAGCCTAGGTGATTTCATTTGTGTGAGAGGTCAGAGGGAAGTCCTCGCCTCATGCCCACACCATGGTGGGGGTGAGCAAATGGGTCATGAGCTATTCTCACTGGCAGGGGTGGACCTCTCTATAAAAGTATAAAAGTGCATCAACTCTTAGGTGGCTCTCGTGGCCTAGAGGTCAAGATGTTTGCCTCTCTTTCAAAGGTCCCACGTTCGAATCCGGGTAGCGACGTAAAAAATTTTCTTCTAAGATAAAAAACTGTCTCCTTTCACCTCCTTTCCTGCTCTCCAATGTTCTATCGTCTACTTTCGTCTCCACTTTCTGCCCCCACCCCCTCACCTCTGTTGCCCCCTCCTCTGGGCTCCTGACTCTTTCTGCAGTCTTTCTACTACTACTATATTAACTCCTCGGCTCATTCAAATACTGACTGTCTTTCAGCCACACCCCTGATCTTCTTGAAGGAAAGATCTACACCTAGCCTTCTCGGACAACGGCGAAAAATCTCGGAAGTCCCATGTGCAAGTTGCGTACATTAAAGATCCCTTGGTGGTCCGAAATCGAGTTGAGTAGGCTTTGGCAACAACCCGGGCAAAATTAAAAAATTAAATTTCCTACCAGTTGAAAAAGTTTAGTTCGTCTCGCGCACCAATATATATATGACCTTATGCAGTTGCAAGCGCCGTAAAACAATTACCCCCAAAAAATAAAAAATAAAACCCAACTCTTACAGAGTTAGCTCAGTGGACCTTGTCATGGTAAGTGTTGGTCCTCTGCGAAACTCAGCCCAAACTGGCTGCACCAACGTGATAATAACATGGAGTTATACACATCAGTTACCTCAGTCAGTCTCATAGCCATAGAGCCTCTATCTCTAAGCTTAAAAAGCTTTTACTTAAATAGATTTAGATCTAGAGTCATAATAACGACGAAGACCCAGACACTACGTCAAAGTCAGCGATAACACTGATCGCAAACGGTTTTAATGATTACGCTTGGGCAAAGGCTTGGCCAGTCAGGGTCACCGCACTAATCAATGGTAATTGGATGGAGTCTGTAGACTTCTGATTAGGAAGTGATCCGAAGTGGGGACCAAGATCTAAATCTAGATTAGAATCTAGATCTAGATCTAGTCTAGATTTAGATCTAGAATACTGCATCTATAGTCTAGATCTAGAGAGCTGGACTCCAATACTCCCCGGCGGTAGGCCTACTCTCTACTGCTATTTCTTTGTTTTCAAATCAATTTAATTTACATCAGCTGTGTTCGAGAAACGTTTTACAAAATACTGCACAAAAACGAGAGTCTACTCACAGGTTATACTTGATAGTAAATGTGATGTACTTTGAATCCCACAGCCAGCAAACAATTCGAAATGTGCAGAAAATAGAAAACAACGTTAGATTCTACACTGCTGTAGCCAGTGTTGTCACTTTTTTCACTCTCCTGATAAATCAGACGGGCCCTACGTCATCAGAAACTGTGCACTGACCCTCGGCAAAATTTCATTTCGCCTTATCTGTATTTTCTAAGGGAACCAACTCATTTAAATCAGAGAAAATAATAAATTCTGTTCCTATATTTCGCTTATTTCTCTTGATACAGACAGCCGTGAACGAATTCGCTTACACCAAAAAAACCGTTGTAACCGTATTTCATTTTTCTTCTTTTTTTGTAAGTGTTTTACGGCGCTCGCAACTGCATAAGGTCATATGAGTGCGCGGGACACACCTATTACTTTTAGTTGGCAGGAAATTTTGAATTTTGCACGGGTGGCGGCCGAAGCCTACCCATATCGATTTTAGACCACCAAGGGATCTTTAACGTGTGCAACTTGCACACGGGCCCTCCGAGATTTTTCGCCCTTGTCAGAGAAGGCTAGGTGTAGATCCTTCCTACCAGAAGATCAGGGGTGTGGCAGAAAGACAGCTGTAAGAAGGAGTCAAGGATTAGCAGTAGAAAGGCTGCAGAAAGAGTCAGGAGCCCAGAGGAGGGGGCAAAGGAGGTGAGGGGGTGGGGGCAGAAAGAGGAGACGAAAGCAGACGACAGAATATTGCTAGAAAGCAGGAAAGGAGGTGAAAGGAGACTATTGTACAGAAGAAAATGTTTCGGTCGCTACCCGGATTCGAACCCGGGACCTTTGAATGAGAGGCCAAAACCTTAACCTCTAGGCCCCGAGAGCCCCCTTTCATTCTTCATTTTAGTTTAGTTTTAGAAAAAGTTTTATGGCACTTGCAACATAAATAGGTTATATAGATATGTAAGTGCCGAAGATTAGAGTGTTACAACAAGAGAGCAAGATGTATAATATACACATGAAAATGGAAGAGAGAGGAGATATGAGGACGGTATATAATTAATTGATAGAAAAGTTAAAAGAAATGGACACTAGAGCACCCACCAACCACCTGCGTCGTTACTTCTGCTGTTTTCATCGTTTGCTGTTGAAGCTGTTTTCTATGGTTACAGTGGTGTATGTGGTGTAGTGGTAGTAGTTGTCCTTTTATTTGTTTGTGCCCTCGGTCCTTTTTCTGCTGTTGCGGCTACTGTTACCTAGATGTCCAAGAAATGAGGACAAAAACAAAAACAAAAATAATAATGATAATAATAATAATAATAATAATAATAATAATAATAATAATAATAATAATAATAATAATAATAATAATAATAATAATAATAATAATAAATAATAATAATAATAATAATAATAATAATAATATTAATAATAACAACAACAACAACAATAATAATAATAATAATAATATTAATAATAATAATAACAATATTAATAGCAATGATAAAAATAAATCAATAATAATAATAACAATAATAATAATAATAATAATAATAATAATAATAATAATAAAGATAACAATAACAACAACAACGATTATAATAATAATAATAATAATAATAATAATAATAATAATAATAATAATAATAATAATATAAAAAGAAAATGAACTGGTTCTGAAAATGTACAGACACGAAAAGATATTTACAAACCAAAGCTTATAAAAAGGATAAGACAAAGTATGAAATGGGACAGGCATAATTTTTCCTACGTGCAGAATACAGCAAATATAAGCAGACTAGCTGAGTACCCCGTTCGATGAACGGAATCAAAAGAATCGATCGTCAAGTCGTTGTGGATCAGTGTGCACTGCTTGTGAACGGAAACCTCTCTTGTTTACAATGGATCTTTGAAGACGGACTTTCCCAAGATTAGATCTAAACAGAACTAATGAAACACTGAGCATTAAACTACAGTGACTTCAAACTCCTTCATATAACTTTGCACCCTTTAAATGATTCTGAACCACCGTTAACTTTTTTTTTTTAATTCGAAAGTAAAGTGGTTCGGAAGTTTTAGGCGACCAAAGTGACGATCTTTCACAAATATAATAATAATATAGATCTAGATTTAAAGAGCAGTGAGGCAAAGATGTGCTTTGTCACCAGACCTCTATAAAGTGCGTACAGATAAACAATCCTTAGAAATATAGAAAAATGCACAAGTCTCAAAGTGAATGGCGAAAATATTAATAACACCAGATGTGCCGATGACACTGATTTAATAGCAGATTCAGAAACGGGCCTTCCATCAATTCTAGACACTGTAGTAACGGAAAATGAAGGTAAAGGGTAACTGTTGAATGTGAAGAAAACAGAAGGCGTGGTGATACCTAAAAAATGCAGTAAGTCCTATTTATAGCCTAATCTAATAAGTAAAGGCGGAAAGATCAAACAAGTTCAACAGTTTAAATAACAAGCACATATAACTACGTCTGGTGTTAAATGTTCCACAGAAATAAAGCAAGGAATCGAAAATGGTAAGGGTAGTTTCAATAAAATGAGACCAATCCTGAACAAAATAAACATCTCAATGACTACTCAAGTGAAAGTTCTGAAATGTTTCGTATGTCCAACCCTTGTATCTGGCTGTGAATGCTGGACAATACCTGAAGCCATTGAAAAAAAATAGAAGCATCAGAAATGTGGTTTCTTAAGGGACTGCTGAGAACATCTTGGAAAGAAAAGAACTCAAATGATGTAGTACTTGAAGGAGCCCACTTGGGCCGCTCGCTGATAGAAAAAAAAATCAGGAAAAGATAAATGAAATTTTTGGGGACACCAAAATAGACATAAAGGCCTTTAACTTCAAGCTCCCACTGGCAAAACTGAAGGTAGACACGGCAGGGGTAGGCACAGAACAACCTACTTGGAGAGCCAGAACAGATCGGGGACGGGAAAAGATCAGGATAATGTAACTTTATAATGAACATCCGATCAAAGTAATACATGGAAGACCATGATCGACGGTGTCTTTTGGAGGTCTGACACTTGATGATGATGATTACATACACACACACACACACACACACACACACACACACACACACACACACACACATATATATATATAAT
>NW_004798359.1:88552-89809 GCF_000002075.1 Aplysia californica
AGAAGAAGAAGAAGAAGAAGAAGAAGAAGAAGAAGAAGAAGAAGAAGAAGAAGAAGAAGAAGAAGAAGAAGAAGAAGAAAAAAAGAAGAAGAAGACCGTCATCAACAACAACAACAACAACAACAACAACAACAACAACAACAACAACAACAACAACAACAGTGATAACAACGAAAACAACAACAAAGAAAACACCGACGACGAAAATTAGATCATAAATAACAGAATCCTACGACTGGTCTTTGGAGATCAATTTCCACCGTGTCTACAGCAACAATATTATGGCTTCAATAAACTCGACGAAACCAGGATAGAAAGGTCACAACCAATCCGCAAATCCTGCAGAAATCGGTAGGGCTTCGCTCAAGTGCAGACCACCCTTTCAGACTTAATCGGGGGGAAAGTTCCTCTCTAACCAAAGCCGGGACGGAGCGGAGACAATGGTAGAAGCAGTGCGACAATACACGCTCGCCCGGTCTCCTCGCATTCTTCACAGTGCTTACAGAAACCTCCAGCTGGAAAGAGCGGGTGGATTTTTGTTTCCTGACGTTCTGTGAACCTCTGTTGTGGTCTCAGAGGACGGTTGGGGGGACTGGTAAGTGTTCCTGTTAAGTTAGATTTATACTGTGTAACTCTGTAGGTTTTATAACCTATCTGTCCAAACTGCTGTCAACACTCAACAGGTGGTTTTGTTTTATAATAAATTTCAGTGAGCATGATAATTTAGTCTCAGAGGGCAACTGGTCTATTGCAAGTAACTAAGTATGTTTTTTCAGTGTTTTGAGCCATTGGCTCACATCACATCATATAAAACACTTAATTGTTAAATAAAGTGTCTATAATAACGCTGGCGCAGATGTGCAAAAAACAAAAACAAGCTCCACTTCCCCCCCCCCAAAAAAAAACACCCAACAATAACCCGACAATACAAAACAAAAACATTCAACACTCTCCCCCCCCTCCCCCTCAAAAACTATTGTGAAAATCAATCACCAGAACACAAGGGAAATGCTGCAAGAGAAATCTTGCTAAAAAGGGAAGGGAAGTGAAACAAAATAATCAAATCTTGATGAACTGTAACCTTCTGTTATTTCAACGTTGTCCCATTCCACAAGTATAAAATACATTTTTAACATTCTCTTATTCAACACAAATACAGTACATTTTTAATGTTCACTTATTCAAGAGAAATATAATACCCAACGTTCTCTCATTTTAATTTTGTCCCATTTTACAAAAATATACATACATATATAT
>NW_004798359.1:91421-93061 GCF_000002075.1 Aplysia californica
TCAAATCTTTGTTTTTTGGCTCAACAACTTTTATGTCTATTTACAAACACATTCCTTTGAGGATTTCGCGGAAAACGTAGATTAAAGGCACAAAAATATAAATTTACAGTTTTTATGGACTCTCCAGCTTTGGAATTTACCAAGCTTTTGCGGTCATTTTCTCGCTAATTTTACATCTTTAACCAGGTGGGTCCTACCTCCTTCAATTCAAAATATCTCCACTTATATTGAAGATAGATGGATATTTTTTCATCCAAACAAAGACAAATGAACAAGCTCTAAGATGATACCAATAACTCAATATGCCCCAAAATTGACGAGAGCCTGATTCCATTACGTCGTCTCACATACACGTCTAACGTTGTCTCATTTAACACAAATATAATACATGTTTAATGTTCTCTTACGTAACACGTATTTTACACTTTTTAAAACATCCTCACATTTCACACTTTATACAGTGTATAAGACATAAAAAACCTTATCGATTTTAGGATCACTAGGGATCTTTAACGTTAGCAACTTGCACAGGGACCTCCAAGATTGTTTAGCCCTTATCCGAGAAAGCTAAGATCTTTTCTACCCTAAGACCAGGGATCTGGCTGGAAAGGCCAGCTGTAAGAAGAAGCCAATTAGCAGTGGGAAGGCTGCAGTAAGAGCCAGGAGCTCGGGGGGTGAGTGGGGTGGTGGTGGTGGGGGCTCCGCTCTCGCAAGAGATGTACGTTTGATTTCCAGTCGAAGAAGACAGTATTCTAACTTGTATCTGATCATTATACCTGCGCCTGTCTGCTGGGATGCTGTGTCTACTGTGTCCCACTCAGCTGGTAATGGTCCGAAGCAATCCGCCTGTCAAACTGTCGAAATTGTATTGATGCAGGTATTATAGTACACGCGTATTTACAATTATTTGCTAACATGGGTGTTCAAACTTAGAGAAAGATGGCGAAAATTCTGGCCTTTTATGCTTTGAAGTTGCTCCATTAGCCCAGGTGATATCAACCTGGACGGCGGAGTGGATGCCCCAGGTTCGAATCCCAGACTGGCGTTCTTTAGCTCGGGTCACTTTGGGGAGTTCTTCAGGTTCTCAACCTATTGAAATTGAATAAGGGGCCGGACGTTACATTCAGACGTCTCGCTTCTTTAATGACCTAATAGCGTTGGTAAGGATATCAAACCCTTACGTTTATTTTATAGGATTTGAACTTAGATCATTCACATGTTCGCTAAATTCATTGGGCCTACCAATTGCGTAAAAGTGTCCGGCTTGTGATCAATATAAGGCGCTGGGCTATTGAACTACACGTACTTACTTTTACTTACTTGTTCATCCTCTGTTGCCGTTAAGCGTCGCGGGGAGATGCAGTTTTCTATGGTAGGCCAGCTCCGCAGCTCTTTCAGTTGTGATGTTATGTTTCCTTAGGGTTTCCTTGACACCCTCGATCCACCTTTTGCGTGGCCTTCCTCTTCCTTTATAGCCTGAGTGCTTGGTGTTGTAGGCTCTCGAGGCTGGCTGGTCAGGTGATATGCGTAACAGGTGGCCAAACCATTTTATCCTCTGTCTTTCTATCATGTAACGCAGGCAGGACTCAGTGCCGATAGCTGCTCTTACTTCCTCATTTCTCTGCTTGTCTCGTCTTGTG
>NW_004798359.1:94423-95780 GCF_000002075.1 Aplysia californica
GCCTTGCGCGAGCAGATCGACTGCTGTTCATCTGTCTAAAATAAGCTGTTCGGGTTCGCTCAGTGCAGAGTTTTGGGTTTTAAAAAAATTAATGACCTCTCGCCTCTCATTCTAAAGCCAAATTTGACGACGAAAACAAAAGTTTCTTCCATCTGAAAAGAAGCTTTTTGTAAGCGTATTTCAGGCACTATTCAGAAATTTGAATTATGATTAAAATGTATGTAAAAATTAGCTACAGCTTCACTCTTATATCTTTGTTCACACTAGTAGGGTATCTCTGTTCACAAAGTATGCGTTATTTCGAAGAGGGCGCCAACGGATTTTGAGGACGCTCTTTTTAAATAGTCTCGATGAGAGGGGTGAACCATCTTGTTAAGTACGATCTTTCGCGTGCTTCTTCCAATTTGATCCGGAAGTAAAAACAGAGAAAGCTTTAAAATGTACCTGTGGAGGCCGGGAAACTTGATGCAGAGGTCACTTCCGTCGCCGCGTGGCGATGTTGTACACCAACCGTACCGTTCCAGTTCAGAACACAGCCACGTTTTCTCAAATGATTGATTCAAATTCAAGCACCGACTACCTCATATCGTCTTTGCTGTGCTAATTACTTTCTTACTTGGTTACTTGGTTGGAGAAGGGGTATCATCGCTGGAGGTACAATGCAATAGCTTCTTCTCCCTCCCCTCCAGGATCCATGAATGTGTTGGCTTGCTGGTGGTGCCAGAGGTCATCTGGTTGGACATTCTTCTGGCTTTTCCACGCCGGCTGCTGTCTTTCCCCAACCCTCTCTAGATTCTTGTTGAAAGGTTCCTAAATATCAGAGACATGAGAAATTTCAATAGCTTTCTATCAGTTTCTCCCCAAGCCAACCTCGTCCACTATCCTGTTCCATGCTCTAAGAAAAAAAATCTGACTTTGACCTTGCGATGTCACGTGACTTGTAGACTACAAGCCTCGTGATTGGCAATTCTCAATAGACGGTACGACCCATGCGACTCGTGAACTTGAAATATAAACATGATTGGGTTTTAATGATTCGATCACAGAGTGCGAAAAACCAACGGTAGGCAGAATTCGCAAGCCACTCAATTGTCACTGTAATCACTTGTTTCTCGCCAAAGATGACTCTCTCCTAGAATAACAACGCACAACGAACAGATAAAATTGTCGGTTCTTATAACTAAATGGAACCAGGTTAAAGAAAAAATATTATTCGAAGAACTCGTTGAAAGTCACGAACATTGGCAGTCCCTTAGAAGAAGTAAATTGTAGTAGCATTTGTACGTACTTCCGTTTCGTTTCGTCCCCACGAGAGCTCACTCTCTCTCTCTCTCTCTCTCTCTCTCTCTCTCTCTCT
>NW_004798359.1:96013-99885 GCF_000002075.1 Aplysia californica
GGGGGGGAAGTGTCTGTTGTTGTTAACGCCTGGCTGATGACATCACTGGCCTGTGTTGGGAAAAATCAGGGCTTGTCGTTTGTCATGTCTCTGTGTCATTCGTTTGTTTTTTTTTTGGGTTTTTTTTGGGGTGTGATTCTGTTTTGATTTTTTTTTTCATATACAAGAGAGCCTCGGTAAATATGGGCCTAACAATAATTTTTCAGGTTCAGGTAAGAGAGACGCGTGGTGATTTGGTAAAAACTCTCATCTGTTTATTTTCTTAAATGTTTGGTTACTCGTTAGTGTTTGTGAAATAATCGCTTAGTAAAGAAGCATTTTCAAGATACAGTGCAGCATATAATATAATGATACTTTGTTGTCTCTAGTTCTGTGTTTTCAGATAGATATTCGATTAGTACTTTTGTGTATCCTGTTTTTTATCGCTTTGTCTGAGTTTGGAGTGGATATTATGTTGTCTGTAAACCACAAGGTTTGCTTGTTGCGAGAGACCTGTAGAAAGACTGTTACCCAGTGGCGGTGGGTAGTGAAGGGCTTACGGGCTTGAGCCCCTCACCCCCACCCGGTCCCCACCCCAGCTCTATCCCTTAGTTAATGAAAGTTTCTTAAATAACGAAAAAAGCAGTAAAAACCATTTTGATCGCACACAATAAATACACAGTTATCAGCTTGGCGACTTGCCGTTTATCGAATCACTGTTGTCACCGCTTACTACTGTAGCAACCTAACAGCCAATCAAATGTCGTTAGGGTTCAGAAAGAATAAGCCGGTTCACACGCCCGTCTTTAATGAAACTCTTCTTGTAAAAAGGTAGAAGACTTTAAAAAAAATAACACTGCACAGAGGGCTCACGCTCTCCCAGCCCTGACAATGGGGTGAAAGTTTACGACACACTTTTCCCCAGTGACACAGATACCTATGCGCCCATTAGGCGCGTTCTATTTTCCACAACAACACGACCCATCCACCTCATAGACGGTATGTGTTTGGAGTGTAGTGTGTTTGTGCCGCTGAGATGTAACAGTTATTAATTACATCAAACCACTTTTGAGGCAACTTTTTCTTCAGATATAAACTAATTAGAGAGATTTGGAGGCGAAACGGCTTCGTCTCCACATTCCAGAAGAGCTTAAATTGAATGGTTCTCAAAATGCCGGGGCTCGCCGTGCGTGAGTATAGAAAAACCATCACTGTTTTGCTCGTATTGCTTGCTTTCTGGTGGTAAAGAAGTGGAAGAAACCTAAGCCCCACCCAAATCTTGGTCCATCCACCGCAACTGCTGTTACCTGATTCTATTACGGACCGTTCACCAATAACGTCAGCTCACAGAAGGGAGTGACAGTGATACGTTGACAAAAGTTAACATGACAGGGGTCCTCACAGAGGTGTCGTCAACTGTGGTGCTCTAGAAGGTTGGAGAAGAACAGAAAAGAAAGGAAGACAAATTATAGACCACATTTTCTTGGCCGGAAATAGACACAGTTAAATTGAATCTATTATCTTTTTTTTGCCTAAAAGCTAAAATTAACGGTTATCTCCCAATAGGCCAAACTGCTGGAAGCTAGATTAGAACAAGTTTTTTTTATCTAAATGTACATGTACATTTTGGTTGACGTCAACTGGGGAGGGGGGGGAAAGACGACAAAAATGACAAGGGGAGGGTTCATTTTTGGCCAAATTTTAGCTGACGTCATTTGGTCACTTTTTACGACAAGCGGGCCAACCCAGATTTCGGGAGTTTCCAGAAATCTTGACCTACACCAAAAGTGGGCATTGCCCTACTTATAGGAAACGTTTAGTTTCATTGGTGTGTATATTTGTTTCGTTATAGAGAAAACTCTCCTTGTATTTTAAAGAAACTGAACAAGGTTCAAAAACTTTACCTTCGATTTTCTCAAACCAACATTTTTCGGGATAGCCCCCTAGTGCTTAAAAGCGACTATTTGTGAATGGTCACCTGAAGCCAACGCCTTAATCTCTTCCTGGCGACCCTTTGTTTCATTGCTGTTTGTGTTTCTACTTCCAGAGCTCAGAAATGGAAGCGCCAAACTTGTCCTCGCAAAATGGCACCTTGGAGGAAGGGAACCAGGAAAAAAGTACGTCCGCCAGGAACAAAAGATTGAGGTGCGGTATTTGCGGGGAGAAATATCGCCTGCCAAGAATCTTGCCCTGTCTGCACACATTTTGTACGGACTGTATCTGCAGCCTTCAGACGTATCCAGCCAATCAGGAGGAAGCTTCTTCGTCATCTGACACTGACCACACCAGTGATTGGCTGGTGCCGTCAACTGCTGGAAACAGTGCCGAGAATCTTCTAGAAGAAGGCGACGCGAGAACTGCGTTGACGTCATCAGCTGCGGACGTGTCTGTCGTGCCAAAGGCTGCCATACCTCGTGGACGGAGCAGGCACGCTAAACTGATAGAGAAACGCATTATACGAAGTAACAGCTGTCACGAAAATGACGCAACAGGTGAGGGTCATTCCTCACACAGGGTCAATGTCGTGGCCAGAAGTTCAAACGATTTGTCCAATACGTTGGAAGGATTGAATCTAGCGGGCGCCAGTTCTGTTTGTTTTGTGAATGACGTCGGTGAAAGAGACAACACCGAAGACCTGTCGATTGAAGAGACGAGGGTCGTTCTTTGTCCAGATTGTCTCCGGGAAGTGAAGATACCTGTCAACTTGGACGATCTTCCACGGAATTTCATGATGGAACGTCTCGTTGCTCACGACGCGCTGACCAAGGCCACAAACAATCTCCGGTGTGACTCGTGTTGCGACGATGATGATGATGACGACGACGATGATGGCGATGCTGATCGCGATGGTGGGGACGGCGAGCAGACGAGAAAGAGCGTAACGGCCCGTTGCGTGGAGTGCCAGGAAAACCTGTGCTCTCTCTGCGAGTTTTCACATCGACGCCAGAAAAAGACAAAATCACACCAGCTGATTTTGTTAGAGTACTCTTTGCGCACCAGCAACTGCAACAACAGCAAAAGCAACGGCGACATCAGCAGCTGCAGTAACAGCAACTCCACCAACAGCTCTATGACGACCATCCCCGAGTCGGTGAGAGAGGAGATTTTTAATCAAGAGAAAGCCAACCCCAGCCACAGACCGAAAGTGCTGAAAAACATCACTCGACTCAAACTCCCAAACCTTCAACAGTTTGGGAAGCTATTGAAAGACATAGGTGGTAGCGTTGGCGATGTTCGTCATGGTGATAGTGGTCATGGTGACGGTCGGCATGGTGATGGAGAAAGAAAAGATACCACGAATTCTGAAAACCAGCCCAGAGACGAGGATCTGAAAGTAGCAGACGACACCCCATGTGACGTCAGCAGTAGTAATGACGTCAGCAACATCAGACCAGGAATGAACTCAGGCCTCGAGCACACCACACGATTGACAAAGATTCCCAGAACAGAAAGGGAGGGACAAGATTTCTCAAAGAGAAAGAAAATTTCGAGCAGTTTCTGGTCACGTGAGAAACTGAGCACAGAAAACATCTCAGTCAATGGTGATACTTCCAGAAGGAAGAAGTCACCAAAAGAGGAAAACGGCAAGGTAGAAGGTAAACTTCTTTCTTTGTACTTTTCTTTTCTTGGATGGTGCTCTGGTGTGGTTTACTCCTTCTTTCCTTCCAAACATCGACCATCCTTTTCTCTGCTCCTTTTTTGCGTTTATTACTTTCTTGTAATAATACTTCACAGTACATTCCAACTCGCAGTTTAAGGTCATCAGCTGACAAAAAGAAATTTATTTTACCATCTATGAAACTTAAAACAATGGGTGAAAGGGCATTTGAATACCAAGGCCCCAAGATCTGGAATGCTTTACCAAGTACGTTGAGAGAAATCAAATCTTTTGA
>NW_004798359.1:102428-112576 GCF_000002075.1 Aplysia californica
AAAGAGAGAAAAGAAAGATAAAGAGTGAAGGGAAAGGGAGATGGTGATAGAAACACACACAAACATAAATACGCACGTACATACACAGACAAAAAGCACAAACAAACAAACAAACACACACACACACACACACACACACACACACACACACACACACACACACACACAAACAAATGACCAAGATTATCAGTCATGTTACCTTTCCTTCTTTTTTCCCACACAGATTCTGCCCAACGGAAAGAGGGGACGTAATCAATAATTTTCAGATGTTTGGCAGAGTTGTCGCCCGTCAACCGTGTGCAGGGAAAAGTTTCCTGTTGGGAGATGGTGAGTACGGTTGGAGATATGAGAAAGAAAGGAAGTAGTAAGAAAGGTTTTTGAAAAATGGGTATTCCAAAGTAAAGCGCATTGAGCTACTTTTTTTTTGGAAATGCGCTATATAAATGTTATATATTATTATTATTATTATTATTATTATTATTATTATTATTATTATGATTATTATTATTATATGGAAAACAAACAAACATATCTCAACACATCTCACTTCACAGGACTCACTACAGCACGAGTGCTACACGCTTGTCTAATGACCTTGACCGTGTGTGACACGGAAGCCGTGCCATATACCGGAAATGACGTCAGAGTCCGAGCCTGGGTCATCGTACAAGAACAGAACATCAAGTACGATACCAGAAGTTTTATGCCTGAGATTGACTATGCTTGGAATGTTACAGAAACAAATGAACAAGCATAAAAAGATCGGGCTAGCTTATTCAAATTGTCACCACAGAATTCACGTAACATTTTGAGCTCATACATGCGAACGTTATGACACCCTTTGAATAACATAATATGTGAGGCAACGTGGTGGAATCAGGGTCTCGTCAGTTTTTGGGCATGTACAGTTATTGGTTTCATCTTAAAAGCTTGTTCACTTGTCTTTATTTGGATGAAAAAATATCCATTTATCTTGAGTACAAGTTGAGATATTTGCGAATGAAGGAGATGGGGTCACCTGTTTTCAGAGATAAAATTAGTGAGAAAATGGCTGCGAAAGATTAGTTATTTCCTTAGCTTAAGAGTCTGTGATAACTGAAAATTTACATTTTTTGTGCCTTTAATCAACGTTTTTCAGAAAAATCCACATAGAAGTGTTTTTTTTTATGGGCATGAAAGGTGTTGAGCCCCCCAAAAAATTGATGAAAATTCACAAACCTGAGGAAAAATGCAAGTTTCTTCACTTTGATTATTTTGACGAGAGCCTGATTCCACCACGATGCCTCACATATGTTCACGACTGGAGAATTCTTTCAATTTTCGGCTTCTCACAGTCAAAGAAATTATATTGTATGTTATGTGAACAAGCTCTCTTCCGTATTTCCTAGCCCATGTGAAAAGCTGACATTTCTTAGATTTTAGGGCAGTTTATTTCATTTCCTACCGTTTGCCTGCACCGACTTTGTGAAATGAAAATCCGAGCCACAAAGAGTTAAGAGGTCGTAGATTTTTTCGGCTATTAAAAATTGCTCGTTAAAGGAAGCAACGAAGCGGTCTACTTGTTCTATGTTACAAAGTACGAGTTGTCTCCCTTTTAAGATTGATTTCTCACAAGACATGAAAGCAGAATGAACACTAAAACATCTGCCTATCTATCTATCTCTGTCTGTCTATTGAAAGGGACAGAGAGAGTGAGAGAGAGAGAGTGAAAGTGAGAGTGAGTGAGAGAGAGAGAGAGAGAGAGAGAGAGAGAGAGAGAGAGAGAGAGGGGGGGGGGAGTGTAGGTATAGACACGACAATTGCGGATAAAATATAAAATTCCTCATAATATCATTATGTGGTGGGACCTACGAAAAGCCAGTAATTTGATAACGCTGGGACCGCTTGAGTTTCTGTTGTGATGTCGTAGCTGAGATGTTCTGTGATTTCTTTTTTTTGGTTGTTTTTTTCCTTTTGAGGAGTTAATGACCCCTGCCCTCTGATGGTTTCTTCAGGAGCACACCAGTGACCTTGACCCCGTTCAAGGACGGCATCCATCAGTTGTCCTTCACCCCGACACACAAAGGCACGCACTTTCTGCACGTGGCCGTAAACGGCGAGCCTGTCCATGTTAGTGACCTTTTTGTGCTTATTTCTCCGGACACGATGTTGGGCACAAAAGTGGGCTCTTCGGGGAGGGGGAGGGGGAGGGGGTGCGGTGGGTGAGATTCTAATTTCCTTTCAAGTTAATTCTGTTTCAAGTTAATTCTGCTACAAACAAAAGGTGGATCGAGGGTGTCAAGGAAACCCTAAGAAAACATAACATCACAACTGAAAGATCTGCAGAGCTGGCCTACCATAGAAAACTGAATCTCCCCTCAACGCTTAACGGCAACAGGGGAGGAAAAAGTAAAAAATTAAAAGTAAAGTAAGTAAGTAAGTACAAACAATAATTATGATATCAGATAATTTTGCTTCTCAAGTTTCCAAACAAAGTAGTTGCCTGTATCAGTTCCAACCCCCCCCCCCAACCACCACCATCCAAACCAAAAGTGGATAGTGAGGCTGGCTGTTGAGTGATGCATCTGTTGGTTCAAATAAACCCACTGAAGACCGTTGTCAGTTTGCTTAACCACAAATCTTTTCTTTGGCGTACTGAGCAGAATTGAACTAACAAGTTTTCAGTCTGATAAGATGCAAGACGCATCACTACAAATCGTATTATGTCCTTAAACTAGGTGTCGGTCATACCATGTTCTCTAAACTGAATGACGTTATCGTGTCGATGTGCTTTTATTTACTCAGACGGAAGTATCTATTGTGCTCACTCGTTGATCCAAAATATATTATTCATCTTCCCCAAAAAGTGCCCAGAGCTCACGTCTCTGGATTTATGATTGATTTGATCGTTACGTTAGTTATACAGCTGTTTACGTGTCGCTACCTTAGAATTACAAAGTTTTGACATTTTTTGGCGTTTTTAGTAACGAAGACCAATTGTTCTATCTGTTCTATCAAAATCGTAAGATTATTCGGAGTCGTTATCTACATATTCAAAGAATTGTGAGGCAGCGTGGTGGAATCAGGCTCTCGTCAAAATAATAAAATCGAAGAAAACAGTAGTTTTCTCCCTGATTAGCAATCAGGGGCGAAGCGTCTATATAATCAAATAATCACTGCTTCCCTTCCTAATTTCGAAACATTGTCGCTGTCAAATTCATCCTTAAACGTAAACCTCATAAATTCAATGAAAAAAGGCGTTCATAATCAACAATGAACAGTATGCCTAACATTCAAAACGGTTTCACGGCCACAGAAATAGCCTGCTCACCCCTCTCGGGCCACTCCATAAGCAGTCGCAAGCTTTGATTAAGTAAGCTTAAAGTAAGGCTGGAAGAGTCTACCAATAGAATTTAAGGGACTATGTACATAGCAGTCAAAGCTGTTTCATTGCCACATATACCCTGTTCACCCCTTTGGGGCCACAGTTAAAATCAATCGCGAGCCCTGATTAAGTAAGCTAACTAACACTGGTCGAGTCTACCTCACAAATGTAAGGGGAACTAACTTCTAATAATCTCTTGACTGTTCCATGTGCTTGTTTTTTTTCCTCGACTTTTTACCGTCCTATAATCAGATCATGACCTCGATTATGACACCAGCTCCTGGCCGCGAAAGGCTAACAAAAACAGCCAAATGTGAAATTTAAAAAATGATAATTGTCATGTTCTACCAAAGAGTTAGACTCACTGGTAGATCTATAACATATAGATCTAGTACTGACATCTTTGCTTCTTTGCTTTGTGTTTATGATTCACATCTAAAGTTAAATTTAATTTTAGTTGGAACTGATATTTAAAAAGATACTTTCCCGATTATTTTGGCGGTTGAACATACAGTATGAATTCCGGATTTGTTTTCATTCACAACTCAGAGTCGCCGCCTCGAGTAAGATTCTTGTGTGATATCTACAGGCCATATCTGATTCTGATCCCGTTTCACTTTGATTACCCTGTCGAACAAGTCAGCCTTCGCCCCTGTTAGCAATTTGTATCAAAGTTTTGTTTATTGGCTCAACACCTTTAATGGTCATTTACAAACACATTCCTTGGAGGATTTCACTAAAAAAAACCATTGATTAAAGGCACAAAGATATAAATTTACAGTCTCTATGGACACTCCAGCTTTGGAATTTACCAAGCTTTGGCGGCCATTTTCTCGCTAATTTTACTTCTTAAACCAGGTGACCCCCTCCTCCTTCGATGCAAAATATCTCCACTTCTATTAAAGATGGATGGGTAATTTTTTCATTGAAAGCTAGACGAATGAACAAGTTTAAGATGATACCAATAACTCAATATGTACAAAAATTGACGAGAGCCTGATTCCACCACGCTGCCTCACAATTGCCTTCGAAAAAGCTTGACATGTGAAACTCGAAATTTTTTACGTCAAATTTCTCAAAAGTTAGTATTGATGGGATAAAACTTTATACTTTTGGGATAGCAATTTGCCTCGTTATTGTATTTTAGTAGCATGAACCCCTTGAAGTTACACCTCTTCAACTCCCCAGGACAGCCCTCTAAGGTTTAATGTGAAAGCAAGATGGCGTCGGCATGACGGGGTGTGGCAGTGTTGTACCTTCTGCACCACCAGCGGCAGGCGTGACGTCATCTGCGGATGTGGCGCCACTTCACCAGGTAGCTACTCTCACGTATTTGGGCAGGCTGTGTAACTTCTCTCTCTGTCTCTCTTTGTCTCTCTCCGTCTCGGTCTCTCTCTTTCTCTCGCCGTCTCTCTCTCTCTCTCTCTCTCTCTCTCTCTCTCTCTCTCTCTCTCTCTCTCTCTCTGTCTTTCCGTCTTTCTCTCTCCCTCTCTTTCCCCTTCTCTCTTTCGTTGGAATACTTTCCCGAGGAGTATCATAAGAGGGGAGGAAAAGTGGAGGAGGTGTTGGAGAGGAGGAATAAATGCAGATGCAAGTTGAGTATAGCCTTCACTGTGACGTTGTGTATCTGTAATGTGTGAAGCAGCGTGGTGGAATCAGGCTGTCGTCAATGTTTGGGCATGTAGATTTATTGGTATCATCCTAAAGCCTGTTTACTTGTCTTTATTTGGATGAAAAAAGTATCCATTTACCTTGAATACAAGTCGAGATATTTGTGAATGAAGGAGGTGGGGGGTCACCTGTTTTCAGAGGTAAAATTAGTGAGAAAATGGTCGCCAAAGATTAGTTATAACCTTAGCTTAAGAGTCCGTGGTAACTGAAAATTTACATTTTTTGTGCCTTTAATCAGCGTTCTTATGAAGAATCCACACAGAAATGAGTACTTTAACGGGCATGAAAGGTGCTGAGCAAAAAAAAAACCCAACAAAAAAATTTGATAAAAATTCACAAACCTGTGGAAAAATGCAGGTTACTTCATTTTGATTATTTTGACAAGAGCCTGATTCCACCACGCTGCCTTGCCTTACATATGTCTTGTCGATGCAGCCTCGAGAAACGTATTTCTGAAAACGTGATTTCTGCTAGTGTGACTCAAGTTTTCTTCCTTGGATCAATGCATGTAGAATAGTTTTTCTCTTCTCTCTTTTCAGTTTATTCTTTCGTTCAGTCTTTCTAACACTTACCCAAGATCCGAAAGTTCCTCTTTTATAACAATTAATTTCTGCCTATTGATCCGAAAATTCCTCATTTATAACAATTAATTTCTGCTTATTGATAATTCACTTCCAGATATATTTTTAATCTGCCTCTTGTAAGTCCACCATATTTCAGTGTACACGTATCAATTTCAGACAATAGATGTCTTTGTACTGTTACACGTTCCTCCCTCCCCACCCTCCCACAACCCCTACGACCACCAAACACCCCAATCCCCCTAACCCACAACCCCCTTCTCCTTTCTCTGTGGTTTCCAGGCGGCTATCTGGGCTGTACCCACGGCCAGGGGTCACACCCAGGGGGTCAGCACTGGTCGTGTTGTGGCAAGATGAACAGAGACTCCGAGTGCTCCGGGCGGCCTGCGCTGGGGTCTAGGCCGTCGCCCGTCAGAGAGGTCACGCTTTAGAACTCAAACCTGGGGTCAAGGCCGTCACCTACCAGAGAGGTCACGCTTTAGAACTCGAACCTGGGTTCAAGGCCGTCGCCCGTCAGAGAGGTCACGCTTTAAAACTCAAACCTGGGGTCACGGCCGTCGCCCGTCAGAGAGGTCATGCTTTAGAACTCAAACCTTGGGTCAAGGCCGTCACTTACCAGAGAGGTCACGCTTTAAAAATCAAACCTGGGGTCAAGGCCTTCGTCTGTCTAAGAGATCGCTCTTTAAAATTCAAGCCTGGGTTCAAGCCGTAGAGAGGTCACCCTTTGGAACTCAAAGTTGTGGTCAAGGCTGTCGGCATATCAGAGAGGTCACGCTTTTGAACTCACGTTCTGTGGTTTGGGTTGGCCCCTCAGATGGAGAATCAGCCCGTTGGAGTGAGAGCCACTTGCCGACTTAATGTCCACTTGTGTCTGTGGCTCAAAAAGTCCATCAGATTCCCAGTTTAGTGAGTCAAACTACCCGTTTGTAGGGAGTATGTTATACACTGGATGAAACAAGTCAAGCACGCCGATACCTCAGTAGGAATTACAGTGTAGGTGACTGTAATCCTAGCCCTTAAATGGGCATTATTCTGACTAGACTGTCTAGACTGAACTCCAACCCTACGGTGTTGACACCTGGGAACTGGTATCAAATATACGTATACACAGACTGAACCGTCCATATGTTTCTTCTGTCCGTTCTGAACAGTTCAAGAATTCGAAAAACGGAATTTCTGTAATATTTGGTCTATTTTAATCTTTTTTGTGCGCCTTTCCTTTGAACCTCAGTGCAGCTTTCAGAATCATTTGTATAAAATTGAAACTGCGCAAACAAAATCTCCTTTTGTACATCGAGCTGAAATATAATATGTATATATTTAATAAATTTATTGTGTGGAATCTATCTTACTGGTCTTTTTTGTTGTAAGTTTTATCGGTAAGGTATTCATGTTTATTCTCTTTTCATCGCAGGTGTTTGTTGGGCGCTTCTTGAGGGTCCCTTTCTTTCCCTCTGCTCTTTCTGTCTGCTACCTGTCTTACTTTTTATCAATGACCATTGTACATGTATTTCAAAGTACATCATGCTTCTCTCACCTCAAAGTGAGGGTCATGTTTTCATTGTCATCATCATCATCAGTATTTAACAACTGGTAGTCTTTTTTTAACTGTCTCTTCTTCGCTATTTCTGGGCTAACTGTCCATTTCCTTGTGCATGTTGTACTTAGATGTCGTATTTATTGGTTCATCTTCATTTTGTGCTTTCTTTACACATGCTGTCCTGCTAGTCGTTTGTTTTGATCTTGAAAGAAGCAGACGGCATTAAACTTTCAATAGGTAGAAAAGATCAACACCTTGCCTTCTCAGACAAGGGCGAAAAATTTCGGAGGGCCCGTGTGCAAGTGGCGCACGTTAAAGATCCCTTGGAGGTCTAAAATCGATAAGAGTAGGCTTCGGCCGCACCCTGGAAAAATTCAAAATTTCCTACCAACTGAAAATATTAGGTGTGTCCCGCGCGTTCATTTGACCTTATGCAGTTGCGAGCGCCGTAAAACACTTTACAAAAACAAACAAAACAGAGTTGGTCTCTTGTGTCACAGGCAATCATTTGTTGGTGGGTTCTTTAGACTTACAAAACCGTCAAAAAGGTTTTTTTTCCGAGAGAGATTAAATACAAGTCCTTGCTTCTTTACGTAATCGCTTTGTATGTAAGCTCGTAATTTTAGACTTTCAGTTTAACATCATGTTTCATTAATTATAGTCACAAATTTGAGATAGTTCCGCACGTGTTTTTGGTATTTCCTCTTGACATGATCAGCACAAAAAACAAAAAACAAAAACGAAATTCAAAGTATTCCTGACATTTCAGTTGAGATAATTATATTAACACACTGGAATATCGCATTTCGATAAATCCATCTCATTCCTTAGGCTTTACTTTCTAAATGAGGACAGGCAGATGGATTGAAAGATGTGAAGGAAACTGGACACCCCTTCCCCCAAACTCTCTCTCTCTCTCTCTCTCTCTCTCTCTCTCTCTCTCTCTCTCTCTCTCTCTCTCCCTCTCTCTTCGTTTCTCTGGCGCGTTTTTTTTTCTTCGATTAATCTTTTGGAAATTTCAAGACATATAAAAAATTTGGGGGTATTCTTTGTATACAAAAAGAGTCACATTTCCACGTTCTGTGGGTTTTTATTTGTTCTCCCACATATCTGTTTCAAACTCATTTGCTTCCGCATTCATTCTATACGATCTACTTTGTTTCAAACTGCGATAAATCACTACACCCCCGCCACCCCCACCCCCACCTTAAAGAAAGCTGTAAACGTTTTACGCCCCCACAGCATTTGGATAATTCACGAGTCGACAGATTCCGTTCTGATTTTAATCAGGGTCAACCTAGGCTGAGGAGGATGCAAGATCCTGTACAGAATAGCGAAGTTACTCGGTACAGTAAGACATACCTGCTCGCGCACCATCCACCACGCGAGAATTTAACTCAGTTCTTTATTTTTTTTTCTAACAGTGAAGAACCTTATACATGAATATAACACAGCACAGGTGCCAGGTTTATTATATGCGACCAATATAAAACCTACACTCTCACATACACACACACACACACACATACACACACACACACACACACACACACACACATACAAACACATACACACATACACACACATACACACACATACACATATACACACAAACACATACATATACACACACACATACACAAACACATACACACACATACACACACATACACACACATACACACATACACATACACACACATACACACAAACACACACACATACACACTCGCGAGCGCACCTGTACTTCAAACGCACACATGAATACACACTTAGTTAAAACTTATTACAATATGTAGATAGTCTTTACAGACAGATATACCTTGTGTTTTTAAAACAAACGTACTATTTAGTATTATGCAGTGGGATCCAAAAGAAACTTGAAAATGCAATCACCCAATCATCGTATTATAGCCTTGCTCTACCAGCTCATACAGCATACCAATTGCAAGATTCTGCACCATCTGACCCATTAATATTTCATCTATGTTAAGAAATGCGCGAGATATGATCCCTCAAAATTGACCTTAAATTTCTGGCTTGGCAAAATTATGCGAAATCAAAAAAAGTAAAAATGTTTTACGCGCGTAGAGCGGGGTGCATCAGCATCGGTGGAATGAACATGCATGGAATAGCTAACGAAAAGAGAATATTATTATCTCTGCAATGAACAGCATTTTCTGATGATATTTTCAAAAATATTGGAAAACAGAGTAGTCATAAATACTGTGCAAAACCAGGACTTAAAATTAAATGTGCTCATTAATACAATTTTTATATATTTTTATGAGCTATTGGTTTCGTACACGAAATCTTTTATGCATAATGATATGGGCTGTGTTAGCTAGAGTTTGGACATAACCATAGTCTGTCAGTGAGGAACAGAGGCCACGAGACTTCCATATTATGTTTTGGGTAGTCTTGGGTGGAACGAATAAAACCGCGCTCATGAGAATCACCGGATGAGATATGACGTTCCAGCACTTGCATGATGTAGTCCACGAACGTTTTGACTCTATTAAATTTTGGACATAATAATCTGTCATTTCATCCTAAATGGACATAATGATCTGTCATTTCATCCTAAATGCCACAGAGAGTTGCAAACTAAGGGTCTGAATTGAGAGCGAAGTCTCTGTTCTGAAGCTGCTGTTTCATTGGATTTCACATACCTGTAAGATTCATATCAGGGTTATTTACTGGTGACCAATCCAACGTTGATTTGATTTGATTTTCAAAGAATTATCTAAAGACATTGACCCTGTGAGAAAATGTTTTGCTCTGCATGGAGATGTCTACATAGGTAGCTTTTAAAACAAATGTAGATAGTATAAACGTAGCTTTAGAAATAAACAAATGTAGTATAAACAAAATCATTCCCCTCCTCTCTTTCTATTCTCTCCTTTTTACCTGAAACTTTAAAGTACAGAGTTGTCTTTCTTTTGGCCTATTTTTCCAATGTTGTCAATCTACTTGCACGTGTCTGTCTTAT